>NW_019731275.1:447920-456019 GCF_002891405.2 Cryptotermes secundus | reverse complement strand
AGCAGGTCCAACATAGAAACATCCAGCGAAGTCAATCCAAAATACTTAGAGCCATAGTTGACGCACCTTGGTACGTGTCAAACCAAACTCTTCACACTGACCTCAAGATCCCATATATAAGAACCGTAATCACAGACAGAATCCAAAAACATTATCAGAAACTGGAATCTCACCCCAACAACGCAGTAGAAGCTCTCCTTCAACCTACACAATACAGAAGACTAAGACGAACTTGGCCAAACGATCTCCAGGAAAACTGAGGTGTAATCGATGGATTACAGCTCTTCAAGCCAACTTCGTACAATAGAATAGTTATTGTACATGACAGCAAATTAGCTCATAGAATGTAAATTCAGATTGCTAATAAATGATAAATAAAAAAAAACTTTGAAATGTCTTCTCTCCCGCTGTTAGTGACTTCGTTTTTCATTTACGAATCTGTCCTTACGAATCAATAAGGACGAATAACTAACGAAGAATGACTGAATTAGTTCTTGATTCTCCGACTGCCTTGAATGAACCGTTCTTCTGTGCATGGCTCCTTATATAGTCTAGCGAGTATCCATGGAAATGTCTCTTCCCTTTTCGCGGATACGGAAAACGTGCTTACCGCACCGTTGCCTATGATTGGACTTCCGCTTCTGTTAGTTGTTACTCCGGCTTTCAGGCGGTGCTTACAGAACCGTTGCCTAGCAATGGCCATATTCGTCACAATATAAGGAAGGGTAGGAATCGGTTAAACAACTTATCCTCCTCTCGCTAGAGCAGTCGCCTAAGCATCAAACTAAATATTTTTATTACCAACCAAAATAATTATATTAATAATAACCATGCTAACAACAAGGATAGCATCAGCTGATACAGCGCTGATAAACCCACAACGCACGTACCATTATAAAGTAAAGTTGTCCCTGCGCTAAATTAATTACGGACTATGACATAAAGTAGTGTGTGGGAGTGGAGGTATAGCTCCACCAGTCCTAGACCTCGGCACTAGATGGAGCTGTGTGGTCAGGTTCACACCCAACACGGACCACAGTAGCCGCACAACTTTTATTTCCAAACGCTACAATAGTAACACAAAGATACAAGTTGCACAAGACACTAACACTGCTGTGTTCAACAATGTGTTACAACGTGTGAAATAATGATAGCGACATCAAGAGGCACCACAGGAAGTTTTCCTTAACTAAGTGCTCAGTCATGAAACTTCCACTAGAACTGTAAGAGGAGAATCGCTAATACTCATCTGACACAATCCTGAGCCAATTCCATCCATTTTCCAATCCCAAAACCTACCTCCTAACGTTACCCTCTCTTCTGTTTCTAGGTATCCCAAGTACACTACATCTATTACAATGCAGGCCTGTACAAGCGCTCTTAAGTATACCATACGTAAGTAACTAAATAAATAAACAGCAGTCGCTAATAGTTTCATTTCCCAGCAAACGTCATTCGGCTCCTGAGCCATTATCAGTGCGTCTGTACACATATGTACTGTGCCCATCAACCTTTACTTAACATCCATTTGCATCCTTACGTAATGCCCATAACCAGTTTCCATATCTTTTAAACTTCTATCAGTTAAAATAAGGCCTAATTAAAAAGAAAATACCTAACTGCATATTTATATGGCATATTTTGTTAACATCTGAAAATATTGTTTTCCACTTCATTTCAAACTTCCCGACTACAAGCCTTCAGTTCTAATTAGAATTCACTGTTCTCCCGTAGGCCTATCGCAGTGGCCGCCCGGTCTAAGGGATGAAATGTCTTTGCCCGTTCGAAAACTTGGATCTTGGGTTCGAATCCAATAAGACGCACAGATGTCCTATGCTCCAGATGGGAGGAGGAGAAGATAAAATTCTTCCGTTGTCTGATTATGATTACTGTAACTATTGCTCTTTATCTTTGTGTTACATCCTATTGTGTGTCATGTACAGTGAGTAGTTTTTACGAGTACATCCGTCTACACAACTTCTTATAAAAATGTACGGATACAGATTATTTACGATAAAATCTTAAATCCTTAAAACATGACATTCTTCGATCCTTATTGGGTCATCATCAGGAGTACTGTTTGTGTTTAGGTGCTGAACTTGTTTTTAATATGGACGCATATTACAAAAACTTACTTCCAGTCTCCTATTCCACTTTTACTGGCTCACATACTTTCTCGTTAAGTTCATTACGTTAACGATGAGTGATGAGGTTACGAGATGTCTTGTCTGTTGCTGTACCGAAAGTAGAATGTGAGGCTATCCACTGGGCGTGACAGTACTTGCGATACTTTTAGACGTCTACGGGTCATGGCTGCTAATTATACAAAATTATTTTGATGTCTGTAGGTCATGATTGCAGATTATGTAAAACTATAATTTCCAAATCTAAATACGTTCTCCCGGTTTATTCATTATTCAACTGACTGCCATTTCGTCTCTATTATATACAGTATATACAGACGTCAGCAGCTGGGCTCCTATCAGTCTTTCCTTTGGCACACCCAGTAGTTTCCATTACAGTATATTCTACTCTGCCCTGAAGCTGCTTCATGTACAAAGTCTGTCCTCCTTGCGCATACTGACTGACACTCCTTCGTACATATTATATTGTCCTATGCGTTCTCTGTATATTGCTTCTTTCCGTTTGTCCAATACATAGTTTCGCACGCTGATTACTATGTAAAAGCAATCCCTGTAAGAGGCCTTGAAGGACCATAGGGTTGTGAGACGTCGAGACTCCCACATTTTCTCTAGACAATCAGCTCACAGATGGCGGGAAGGTTTTCAGTATTACGCACCGGCCACCCTTTACTCCCCAGGAAGATTCTTGGTACTCATTTCTGTTAGAGGCTGAGTCGAGCCCATGGCCATAGTGCGGCTGGAAGGATTAGGTGAATCGAAAAGATCCACCGCATCTGGATATGAACCCGCGACCTTCCGGCTTGTAGCATAATGCCTCAACCAAATACGGTACCGCGTAATTTATATATATATATATATATATATACCAGGATATACATTAGTGAACACTTAAAAGCATTCGAAATAATAGGCATAATTCGTAAAACATATAATTCAAGATATTTTACTATAATACACGAAAATAAATATGTTTATTTAATGAAATTCTAAGTCTCTTTGACGGGAAGGTATTTTGAATCACCTCAGGAATCAGAAATTAATAATTGCATATTACAAAGATCCACTTGTTTTTAATTTGAACTAATATAAATTATTATTAGGTCTATGTTAAATGTATCGAATACAAATTCACAAAATGTCTCTGTCGTCATATTTACTATTTTAAACATAAATATTTTTCGTACAGAATTCGTAAGTGAATTTATGATTTATTTTCATACAAAATCTCATATCCCTGATCATTCTCATCACTATCAACCTGAAAGCTAAAATCAAACTTACTTCTAGCGGTCACCATTTTTTTGCTTCACGTTCCTTGTTTAAAAGAAATAACAGAAGTTGCATTATTTCGGAGGAAATATCTCCAAACAAAATGTCAAAACCTCATATGAAGCTTCGTTAGTGTCACTGTCATCTCTGAAGCTTGCACTGTTGCCATTTTGGTAGTATAAGAACAGCAAGTACATAAGGAGGGAACGGCCATAGTGGCATATTTCATGAAAATTCGGATATTCGTTTGAAAGTTATTGGGCTGAGGTGAGGGGGGCATACCGACATGCCTATGCAGAAACGTGCACTATATGTAGCTGTCCTGGTCACCTGATATGCAAGCCTGTAATAGGCCCCACATTTTAATTAATGTTTCCAGTTCGCCTAGCGTTAGTGTAATTTATGGTTCAGGTTAGAATTTTCAGTATCTGATAATGCGAGAAGGCAAAGAAGCGTGATAAATGAGGGAACAGTAACGGTAGCTGACACGTGATAATGATAGAAATATTGCTGCCATGGGAATCCCAATGCGAATTAACAGCAAACAATAAACACTTGCCTATTCGCTATTCCTTTTTTTTTTTTCTCATTGGCGCTACAGTCCTCATTTGGGCCTAGGCCTACCTCCATGAAACTCTCCGTTTCACTTCGGTTTTTCTAGATCTTACACATTCGGTAGGACTCCTTGGGCGGGTGATCAGCTCGTCGCAAGGCCTCTACCTGTACACAAACACAGAAAAATGCACACAAACATCCATGCCCTGAGTGGGATTCGAAACCACGATCCCGGCTACCGAGCGAGCGAAGACAGTGCATGCCCTTCGCTATTCCTCAGTGTCAATCATTTCACGATAGGTAAACTTGTCCCTATGCTTAACTAATTAAGCACTAAGCCATAAAGGCAGCGGCCTCCGTAGTCTAGAGGTAACGTACCCACCTTATGACTCGTAGTACGCGGGTTCAAATAACAGGCGGAGGTCGTCGAATTTTTAAGGGCGGCAAAATTTAGGGAACAAGTCCTCCGGGAGGGACTTTAAGCCGTTGGTCCCGTGTCGTAGCTTTACGGCACGTAAAAGAACCTCATACCTCCTAAGGAGATCACTGAGCAAAAATTGTGGACGTTTGCCGCCCAACAGCAGTCACTAATACCTCCGGTAGATGGGGGAAGCATTATAGATACCTCTCAGCTAGTAGAGCCGGTCTCGCTGGCTGGGCGGGACTGATGGTAAGCACCAATACCGGTAGGATATAGAGGCTGGTAGAAATCATAGAGGGAAGCACAATGGACCATTACAGGTCTAAGCGCATGGGGAAACCCACCCTCTCTAATAACTAACTAACTAAGCCATAAAGGCGATTGGGAGAAGGGATGTATAGATCCACGTATTCTTGACCCTGACATTAGTTGCAGGTAAGTGGTCAGCTTCACGCCCCGACCGCTTTACTCCCGGAGAACGAGCACCTGGTACTCATAGGATAGGAGGCTGAGTGGATCCCAGAACTTAGGAATGAAAGTGGTTCCAAGAAGCTGTGACAACTCTTTCATATTTTGTATGGCTATATCTTATTTAAATACTGCCTACTGCCTAGATAAAGAGACGTTGCGGAGGCTGGCTCTGTGTCTCACGGTAGAAGTCCAGAACACCTTTCGTGTGAGGTCCACTAGACATACAACTACCTCTTATCACCAGAGCGCATCACATATGTCTTATATGTAAGACAAGCCAATAAACCTGTGGGATATAGCAGCAAAAAAGGATGACCACGGAACAGGTAAGGTGTCCAGAAACAAAAAGGAAGAATGACCGAATGTGAGAAGCGAAAGGACAAAACCACTCAGCTACTAACGGCCCCACAGGTTATGAGACGGAAGGATGACATTTACAATTGTGAACGAACTGTGGTAGCACTGCCCTGAGGCAAGATAGCGGCAATACCGTTATGTACGAACCTCAGTCATTCCAGAGGTAAACACAGGAAGAGAAAAAATAGACAAAGGAGCAGGCCATTATAAGATTTATATCGCCATAGCGACGGACTTAAGGTTGGACAGCCGGGTCTCGATTCCGGGAAGGAATTTTTTTCTCTGGAACGACAGTAGTGTCAATAAAATTATATGCAATATTGTAACATGACGCCTGAAAGTCTGAATAGCGGAGCCAGAGTAGAAGTTCATTGCTAGGCAACGACTCGGTAAACAGGTTCCCACGGCGAGTAAACAAGCAACAATCGAAGAATTGTTGGGCTATAATAATGTAAACGGTTAATTCTGTTTGATCCGCCCCGAGGTTATATAACGAGGATCCATGGCCAAGGTCAGAGAGGGCGCCCAAGATAGACAGGACAGTAACTGTCTTATAACGTGCACTCGGACTGAATAGGGAATACCTTGTTGAAGGGTTCTTTTTTTTTTTATTCGTTTAGTGGGGGGTGGAGTCGAACTGGGTTCACTCGGCACGGTGGCCACGGATTGGCCTATTGTAGCCTGCCCCGGATGATTATGATGATGGAGAATTTGGTGGCATGAAGATTGGCAGGGGAAACCGAAGTACTCGGAGAAAACCCGCCCAAGCGCCACTTTATCCACCATAAATCCCACTTGACCAGACCGGTGATCGAGCCCGGGCCGCCGCGGTGGGAAGCCAACGACTAACCGCTTGAGCTATGGCACGGCCTTGCAGTTACAATAAGACTGGTATAGTTACGATTTTGAAATCCGTTGCCAGAATACGACTAGTGAGGACTGAGATCCCCAGTGTGTGTGTGTGTAACTGAACTGTAAAGTGTTTAAATCGGCGATAGCGCTGTATCACCTGTAGTTACAAGTAAGTTGTAAGTACAATAAAGCCAATCATCCAATCCAAACCCCGCCAACAGCCACGCGCACCCCTAACTCGGGAATCTACTAAATATAACCGGTGCTCACCTCTTTACACTCAAAGAGAAACAACCAATAACACAGTCGCAATATCTGATGCACACAGTTATACGTATTACCGCAGAATGAATTAGACTATAACAGATCATAAAATCGTACGATTTTAACGAAATGTCAGTATCAATACAACTGTGAATTAAAATACATATTACATATAAATAATGACGGATATGATCTAGAGCTATAAATCTAAATTTATAACTTAATTTAAATTAACTTTTACTGTCTCACCTTAACAATAGATCATGATATTATATCAAAACGCTTTAAATTTCTGGCATCATTAACAATGAGTATTATGCGAAATAACTGGTTGCCTTTCATTTCCTTGAGATGGGGGTCTATCATTTCTTGCATGGCTTTCGGAGTTCCGTCACTTGCTCCATGTTTACAGGATGACGATCCAACGATCTACTTAAGTCTTCAATTCAATCCTTCCCACTTCTGTCACCAGTTGTCAAGTGTTTTACTCACTATAGGCGGGTTCTGGATTGGATGATTGGATTTATTAACACCTCATACAACTCGTACTTACAAGCAATACAGCGCTATCACTTATTTACACAATTTGCAGTTCACCATTAAATACGCGACAGAATCCTCAGTCTTCACTAGTCGTACAATGATAAAGTAAAGAAGTAAGTAAAGGTATTCCTGTAACAGGCCGTGAAGGTCCATAGGGTTGTGAGATGTTGAGGCTCCCACATTTTCTAGACAATCGGCTCATAGATGGCGGTAAGATTGTCAGCCTTACGCGCCGGACGCCCTTTGCCCCAAAGAATATTCTTGGTACTCATTTCTGTTAGAGGCTGAGTCGACCCCAGGGCCACAGTGCGCCTGGAAAGATTCGGTCAATTGAAAAGAATCCACCTAATCGGGATTCGATCCCGCGACCTTTCTGCTTGTAGCAGAGTGCCTCAACCAACTACGCTACCGCCTACCCCTGTCGTACCCTGGTAACGGAATTAAAACAGTCTCACTGTGACTGAATCTTCTGATCACAAAGTAAGTAGGCTAACTTCTTTTGAACTCCAACTCTAATCTGCTCCTAGCTATAGACTCGTTATATAGACTCGTCACGAACCACGCAGAAAACACGTGTCACGTATCAGACTGCGTGTTCATTGGTCCATTACCAGCACTGAGCATGGCGCGGACCACATATGTACACCTCTTCTGCTATTCTTTATAAACACTCAGCACAGCAGAAAACACAGCCTCTCTATTGTTGTGTGACATCACCGTGTACGCGAGAATGTGTTTAGCGTGCGTTGCATAGCAACGGTCGGTGCGCGGACCACATAAAACACTGCTCCTGTATTATTGACCGCGTGTGTGTTGCGGGCATTGCCTGGAAATGCGTCTACGCGTCCCAGAAGTCTGACGATGATCGTACAAGATCGAAACATGTAGCCAAGAAGTGAATAATACTGCATTCCATTTGAATAAAGCTTGTGAACAATGATGCGGTGGTACAATATAGTAAACCTACGACACAACGAACAGCTTCGCTGCAGTAAACCCACTGACTACAGCAAATTGTTTTGTAGCTATCTGAAGTTCCAGAAACACGCTAAAACAAGTATATCATTTGCATGTCAGTTACAAAGAAAATGTCTCATGAAAGATTGAACACCCACGGCCAAAATAGTGCCTGTCTCAGTCTAATGAGAGATTAGCAGCACGCGTTCCAACTTTCTTTTCCACGCTACCGAAATATAAAGCAGGATGAAAAGTGAGAAGGTTCC
>NW_019731275.1:347297-447892 GCF_002891405.2 Cryptotermes secundus | reverse complement strand
TATAACACACACAGCCCCTTACACTTGTTTTTGCTCAACTTCTGAAAGTGATTAAATGTCCTTTTACGACGGGCATACAAACAATTTTCGAAACGAAATACTTCTTGGTACACGAAATGAATAAGAAGTTGTAATTAATCTTTAATAAGTTGCTCCTGATTGGTGCTGGCCATTGTAAGCTGCATGCTCGTTATCACACATTGACATGCGGAAACTAATTAAACACGTTTCGCTCTCACTCTGCTTGCCACTTTAATTACCCGACCCGACGGAGGGTGACTAACTTGCTGCCTGCCTATAGCCCGACACCAACAACCAGAGCCACGCAACACAATGGCCGCCTCTGCTACAGAGTACACATGTTTTGCAGACTCTTTCTTGCTCACTCCCTCACTGAACCTGACATCCATTTATTGCAGATACAAGTCTAATGTCGCACAGCTATGCACATGACACTATAACACTGCATTATCATATTGACACGTGTAGGGATGCGTGCGTGTCTTTCAAGAAGGGTTTTGGATTGGAAAACTGGATTTCTTGACACATTATTCACAAAACTCGGAACCACAAACAAATACAGGGCTGTTGCTGATTTACACACTTTACAGTTCACAGTTTCAGACTCACTAGAATTCTCAGTCTTCACCAGTCGTATCCTGGCAACAGATTCATAACCGTCTGACTGCAACTAAAATTACACATGAAGTCTTCTTTGCACAGTCTAATTAATTTCTTGCCATTTCTTCTCAATCGCCTTTGACTGCCACCTCCAGAACTCGACCCAGTTCTCTATAAGAACTGACTGCTCCCTTGGAACGTCTCATTACATAGCCTCGGGGCGGGCCCCACAGAAAACGTCTTCTATTTTTCCGTATTGTCTTAGGCTTGTTTACTGATCCGTTGCCTTGCAACAAACGTCATATTTCTGCGCGCGTTGGCTTCGACGGGAATGTGTTTACCGAGTCGTTGCACAGCAATGAGACTATAGGTCTCAATATGTTAGGTCTATCTATTCTTGTGTTTTTAAATAGGAGTATTCACCATATTGAAAAACGTTTCTAAATAATACGTGTAGTTTATATATCAATATGCGACCTATACCTTGCGACTGGTAAAAGTTCCATGCACTCCGTACCCCAAAACCCGCGCAATACTCCAGAAGGGGAAAGTTGAAAAAACGCCTGCTTATAATGGAATATAAATGTGACAAATTCATTTTCCATTCCAGACAGGGTACATACAAACATTGCACATAATATGGCCAAAGTACTTAAGACTAAACCCGCAAACGAAGAATTCATGCTACACTACGCCAAGCGGGTTTTCGTAGTGGTAACACTCTACACGTACTTGGATGGTATTCGGTTCGAATCCCGGCCGGGAAACTGTTAATCTCAAACGAGATTTTCCTTGGTTTTATTCAATCCCTCCATGCATACGCCGAGAGACTAGCTTCATTAGGTCACGATCGCTTCCTTCCAAATCCATTCCAATTCATCATTCTTCAATCATCCTACCATGTGGAGAACTCTTATCTTCTGGATTATAAGACCGTGTAATCCTGTGAATGCGAACCGGCGTTTCGGAGAAACATAGGCCTCCATCTCTAGTGTCGAAGAGAAAGCCAAACAAGAAACCTTCATGAAGCAGGCAGCAAGTCCTAAGAACTTTTGGCCTTACTTTTATTTTGTGTGTTCTAATGGTGATGATTGGTAATAACCTCATCATGTTACAAGATGGGGCTCATAAGATCAACGGCTCGCATTACTTCACATGACAATGTGCTGATGACAGCAAAACTAAATGGCACGAAGTCTGCCCATCTACAGTTCGTGTATGGCTTGCATCAACGGAATACCAGCTTTGATATCCAGACCGGAGACTTCCATGAGTTAACACTCGTCGCATATGAAACAGGCCTCTTTCGGAGTGTAGTTTGAGCTACACTGCATGAGTAACAGGTGCACCCTTTCCATACATAACTTGTGCAAGAGCTTCAAGCAGGGAAAAGAAAATCTTCGCACCCGTTCTGTCGATGCCATCTACACAAAACTGTAGATGAAGCTGTCTTCTTGTACCGTTTACGCGATGTGGATTACATAGAGAGAAGTAATCAACTCACACAACTTACATGAATGTGAATTAGAGAACTTTCATGCTATGCTACACCCTTCATTTCAACAAAAAATAAGTGTCAACGTTTGGGCCAAAATCACTGATGATTATTTAACTGGATCATACGTAAAGCGAATCTTCTCGGTGGAATCTAACGCGCTGATTTCCTTGATAGAATACTTTTGTTTAAGGATGTTCGCGAGGGCACGTGTTTTCAGCAGGACGACATCCCTCAATTTCCGGAAACATTGGCTATCCATTTGGGCCAAGGCCGCGCCATAGCTCAAGGGGTTAGTCGCTGGCTTCCCACTGCGGCGGTCCAGGTTCGATCCCGGGTCTGGTCAAGTGGGATTTCAGGTTTCCACTGCCAATCTTCATTCCACCAATTGCTCCACAATCACCCTCACCTATCATCTGGGGCTGGTACAATAGGCCAGATGTGGCCGCAGTACAAGGGACTTAGTTTCACCCCACTAGCAACAATAAAAAAAATGCATGTGGGCCCAATAACCTGCACTTCTCATAAGGATGCATCAAATAAAGCGTTCAGGCTACGTAAATGCAAAGCCCGTGTCACAGCTCAGGCGGTTAGTTGCAGATTCAAACAAGGCGGCCTGGGTTCGCGCCCAGGTCAGGTCATGTATGATTTGTAGTGGACAAAGCGGCACTGTGGTAAGTTTCCTCCGAGTACTTCTGTTTCCCTTGCCAATTCGAATTCCACCGACTGCTCCACACTCATCATCCGGGGCTGGTACAATAAACTAATTAGTGGCCGACGTACCAAGTGGACTGAGTGTCACCTCACTCCAAGAAATAAAAAACAAAAGATGAATTCCAAAATCGCGACGACCCAGTAAATCGCATCCTGGTATCTGCGACAGTGCATCATGGTCCAACCAAGGCAAATGTATAGTATCAGGGGTCTCCACTTGACGTCGCAGTGACGCGTGCTTGAGACCTGGAGAAGGCAAATTTGAGCAGTTCTTGTCTATAAATAGGCAGAAGCCAGTGCGGGGTCCCTCTGCACGATCAGTCATTTATATCAGGAGTAACGTGAAATTCAAATTGAAAGCAGGTAATAAGGTTATCATCTTTGCCTTTCATTCATTGTAATTACGCCTACAAGTAATTTTCGTACAGAAGTTAATGTATATCGCCGAATGTACATATGAATTTACAATTATTTAATTTTCTTACAAAGTGGCGAAACGTCATAACTCGATAAGAACGAGAAACACAACAATTTATTCCCATTTTTAGCTCCAACTTATCTCCCCAACGACCTCCTGACGTTAGACCAGAGGAACAGAATCGCCTTGTAGTATCTGAAACTGTGGTAACAGGAGACCATAACTTGCATTTCAGGCAAAACGTCTGTTACATTTATTTGCACGCTTATACTCATTCGGACCGTTACATGACTTCTTGCTCCGTATATACGGATAAAGAGAGGTAAATCTGTTGCCGAAAAATTCTTTGGATATAAGAAATAAGCATACAGTTCATTTGATGCACACAAATACAAGAAACAGCAACTAAAGTGTTTAGATTCTTATCTCGTATAGCCTCAGAGAAATGTGCATCTGCATTTCCATAATGTAACAGAGTGGACATATGAACGACAGCCTCTACCTGAAAACAGCGCCATGAGGACATGTAGAAAAGTACAGGTTAATGTTCTTGTATTCTTAATCTAGGAGCTAGATGGTAGTAAGCTGTGGGCTTCACGGTTCGGGGCTTTACAAACTGGGAAAGAGTTCCAGGCAGACATTGGATACAGCTCGCTGTGTATGAGAAGTCTGATATTCAAGTGACATAAATTCTGCTTGGAGTAATCCAAAAGGTTTGATTTTTTTTTTTCACTGGCTCTACAGCCCCGTTAGCCCCTGGCCTCTGATTTCCAGTTTCATAATCATTTTACAGACGGCAGGACTCCTTGGACGCGTGATCAGCTCGTCGTAAGGCCTCTACCTAAACACAGAATAAACATATACACATACCAAACATCCATACCTTGTGTGGGATTGGAACCCACGATCCCGGCTTCCGAGCGAGCGAAGACAGTACATGCCTTAAACCGCTCGGCTGCCGTGACCGGCAATCCAAAATTTACTATAGTAATTACATCTGGGGCCGAGATAGCCTCCTATCCAATTGGTTCCGAGAGCTATTTCCCCGGAGGGTAAAGCGGTCAGGGTGTGAAGCTGACCGCTCAACTCCATCTAGTACCGAAGTCAAGAACAATGCTTTACCTCCACCCCCCTTATGTATTAAGCACAGGGACAAGTTTACCTTTTTTACCATACTTGCGTCGTACGTCATGTCAATTCAGTTTATATCTTCAAAGTGTATTTCCTTAAAATCCATTCTAATATTATCATCCTACTCTGTCTCGGTCATTCAACCAATCAGAACTCTCCACGTCTCTTTTGTGTCTCTCCATCCTGGCTACATGTTCAGCCCATCATAACCATCTCAACCGTGCACTCCTTGAATTACGCAGTGCGCCCGCCGGAGAACTGTCAGACTGTATGTACAGCAAATATTGGCTTTCGGCTAATTACAGTTTCATTTGAAATCTGACGCGCGTACATACACAGACACACACGCGATGACTATGACCAAAAACGTGCCGGATAATCTACATATTTGGATGAATTCATTTCCGGCGAAATTATTTCAATTCACTGCAGCCTTGTTAAAGCAAGGCAGAACAAACTATTTTCAGGTGAATCTAAACCACACATTCTCCGACGTTAGTATAAATACCAGTAAGTACGGAGGCATGAAACAATATTCAGACACGCTCGGAATGATAGCCGAGTGACTGTACTCCTGATTTGTGTTTGCGAGGACCTGCGTAGAAGTTTCGGCCTTGAGACTGAGTTCCATGAAGGATGGAATATCTTGACTAGCTGAGACACTATTTCCTTTTCAGGAAGGAAATTGCACTTAGAAACGTCCTTCATATTGCTCACTAAGTGGGCGACTGTGAATTGTGCTGCTCCAACTTAAAGAACTTTTGGTAGTTACAAAAACGTCTGGAAGTAGCAAAAGGAATTATGTAGTCAGTACTCTCGTGTTGTTCAGAAGATTTTCAGAACTCCATTAGGACATTAGGGTTTACGAGCGTGCACAGTGCTTACGAGTACATTCTCTTTATCAGGGGAGAGGTTCTGGAAATAGTTACCCTCTCAACTACTTGTGGAGTCATGGCAGTGGGGGGGTGCTTCAGTGAGTAAGCGTTCTCTCTCCTTTCCACCAGGGCTGCATAGTATGAATGTAATGCCCAGCATTAAGCTGAGCAAGGAACCAGCATGAAGCACGCAGTAACATTGAAGGTGGAGGCAAGATATTCTTCCGAAACATGTTTACTTTCACCGGGCTACACAGCGTTATATAGCAGAAAACTCTTCACAGCCACCACCGTGAAAACCTCAAATCCAGTGGATGGATTGATGTTATAACATTAACAACAAGCTTATCATCATCGGGCATCGCTTTTACTATTACTCGTATTATTAGTACTGCACTGTGTGTTGTTAATTGTATACGTGTATTAACACCTACCCCTTATAGGCGTTTCAGCTATTGCTACGGACTTCAATAACGAATTGATTGAATTACTGTACTAACCCTTTTGGTTTTATTGGATATCATTAGCTTCCGTCCCAGTCCCTTAACATTCGATGTAATTACGACGTCATCTCATTGGTTATTACCTCAAAGCCGTTAAATAACAACTAAGTCTCTGGTAACAAAACCCATAGGCTCAACACTGCTCAAGTCCACTGAACTGTCTTGTGCCCGTCTAGGCAAGTTCACATGTTAACAACCTCCTTCCTAAACATCACTGCAGTATTCACACCTCTACCATCGCGGGGTAGCTTTTCATGAGCAAATGCATCGTTTCATAGACAAGAGCGAGTAGGCACGGCGTTAGACTGGTTAAAAACTCTTCCTTCATGTTCAGTTGGCCCAGGTTCAAATACTGGTATGGACACTGGCGAGTTCGGCTGAGACTTCTCGTGATTTCATTCATTTCAAAATAGAAAGGAATTAGCTAAACTTCATATAATGCTGGGTTTTACACGAAAACTTGAGTCATTTAAACAATCAGGAGACTCTTCTGTTGTACGGATCCCTGAATTTCTTTAT
The DNA here is from genome assembly GCF_002891405.2 of Cryptotermes secundus. Classification (NCBI taxonomy): domain Eukaryota; kingdom Metazoa; phylum Arthropoda; class Insecta; order Blattodea; family Kalotermitidae; genus Cryptotermes; species Cryptotermes secundus. The sequence continues at coordinate 441,616 of NW_019731275.1, read as the reverse complement.
CGTATTCTCTGGAACCGATTCCAAATCATTTAAATCCAGTCCACCTTTTCTATCGAAATTTTTCGATTTAATATTTAATATCATATCCGCATCTACGATTAGGTCTATTGGGTAGTATCTGCCCTTAAGTTTGTCCGACCATTGTTCTGTATGCAGTTCTTTTCGATTTTCTGTCTGGACCAAACCATGAGGGCGAAAATATACAACGGACATCTTCCACTAGACCAAATGTCCTATAGCACTCATAACTACACCCTATCCGTGCTACATGTGTCACCAACTTAATCCTCGGTTTAATATCTCTAACAATATTAGGCGAAGAGTACAGATCATGAACCTCCTCGTTAAGCAATTTTCTCCATTCCTCTCTTGCTTTCCTCTTTCTTAGGTCCTAATAGTCGCAACACTGTTCTCAAACACAAGCTTATTTCTTCCCTTAGGATGAGAGACTGAGTTTGAGAAGCGACAGAAGTCCCAGCCTCCTGTGTTAGTACTGACGCCTACCACGCAGGAGGAACCCCCTTTAATAGGCAAGACTCCAATTAACATTCCACCCGTCTAGTAGCGGAAACAGCAATTAAAATAAAGCTGAAAGCAGTTAGGAGCGATCCGCTCCTACAGAGCGGAAAGTTGAATATCTGTCACCCTATTAACACCAGACATCACGGTGAACAGGTTCAAACATCAACTGCACATACGAACATTACCACTATATGCAGTGTCTCACACTAAACAACAGATACACTGGGCTCGCCGCACAGTTTCTTGTTTTTCACAATTAAAATTAAACACTAATTCTCCGGAATCCGGGGTGTAGCCTGTCACAGAGGCGAGGAAGAGGTACGTTAGAGATGGATAGCAGTCCACTGTATGTAGCCTCTGCTACGCGACTCCTTGGATAAAACCCTCTTACACCTTTGTTAATTTATTATTTTTTGTATTTATTTAGAGTCTACTAATTTCTATTCCTTCTTTGCTCTTTCTTTGTTTCTTTCACATTATTTTATCTCTCTTTCACTTTCTTTTCCTTTCGTTGTTCTTTCTTTCCTCATTTCCTCCTCTTTCTCTATTCTTTTTTCTGCCTCCTTTCCTTTTTACGCTTTCTTTCCTCATTTCATTCCCATTTTTTCAATTCCTTTGTTCTTTTCTTCATTCCTTCCTTCCTTTACTATTTCCTTGTACCTTCCTCGCAGCTTTCTTTATTAGTTCCTTCTTCCTTTCATTCACCGTCTTTCCATTTCCTTCAAATAGTTTGCTTGCGGACTAAAATCACGGATCTTGTTTTCTTCTTGTTTGAACTTGCATTTCTGGAGCATCTCGTAGCCCTGTAGTGGCTCGCTGGGCCGAAAGCCTTGTGTTGCAGCAACATTAATTACCGGCCGGTACTACCCGTGCAATGGTCCAAATCTTCAGTCTCCTCCGTTGATACAGCAACTGCTGACATCTGAAACACCTGCCCGGAGGTGCTGCCGCCATCAAGGGGCAGTCTGAACCGGAGAATTCAAAGAGCCGATGGCAGCTCATGCTGTTTGCCGACGTCCCATTCCGTTACCAAGACCAAGAACCGAATGCTTTAAAACCACAGCACTCAAGTCGAAAAATAAGATATGCCAGACCACTGTGTGATTATTATATCACAGCTTGCAATACAACAGCCTTCTTTTTCCATTTCCCGTCATACACTGCAGGCAAAACTCACGGTTCGACGCGTAAATTCAAGGTGGCCCTTCTGCATATGAAATGGCAGATTAATAGTGAGATCTGTCCAATTGTAGGACTCATCTCCGAAACTATGAAAGTGGTTGACGTTTGGTGCTGAAGTCAGAACGGTCAATTATAACATCTAGTTTAAGCCTCCATGAAGTCAAAATTTAACTTCGTTATATTTCTCAAATATGTCCTTTCGTAAAAAGATTAATATATAACACAAAATCTATATCTTATTACATCTACGACTTTCGTTTGAAGCAGTTTTCGATAAGAGGGACATTTAACAAGAGAAAAGGACACCTGACTGCATAATGCTGTACCTGCAATGTATAGTGTTTTGTGAGAACATACTCATATCTGGAATAAATGAACTTTCAAGTCCAGCGAGGTGTGAAAATCGCAGAGTAGCACACATGTCTTCTCTCTTTTTACTAATTCCATGGAGCTTAGCCTTTCTTAAGCCGCCAGTTGCGCAGCTACTCAAGTATTTCCCAACATTTCATGGAACCAGAAGATTCATTGCCGTGTTCTCAAGAGTCCTCCACTGGTCCCTATCCTGAGCCATGTCAATCCAGTTCATACCACGCCATTTTATATCTCTCGGATCAACCTTAATATTATCCTACCACCTAGGTCTAGGTCTTTCTAGTGGTCTCTTTCTTTCCGACTTTCCCACAAAGTCCTATATGCATTCCGCTTCGTCCCAATTCGTGCTACAAACTGTTCCAATCTCATGCTCCTTGACTTGATCATTCCACTTAAGCTTGGAGAAGAGTACAAGTTATGAAACTCCACGTTATGTAGTTTTCTCCAATCTCCTGTCACTTCATCTCTTTTGAGTCAAAATATTCTCAACACCCTGTTCTCAAACACCCTCAATCATGTTCCCTCTTTAATATAAGAGACTAAGTTTTACACCTATACAAAAACCACAGGCAAAAGTGAACTTTTGTATATTCTGATTTTTATGTTTTTAGATTGCAGACGAGAAGTCAAAAGGTTCTGGACTGAATGGTAGCAAGCATTACCCGAGTTCGATCCCCTCTTAACTTCCTACTGAATCAAGTTTTGATCTGTTACTGTCGTTCCCATATATCTGAACTGTGCCGAATTTTCAAACGATCTATTCGCTATCTTTATGTCATGAGTTTGCCTGCATTCTGGTGACGAGATAGCAATATACATCTACTTTCCTCTGCGTTTACTTCTACACCAACATCCTCACTAATGTCAATTAGAGTTTCTGTGTTTTTCTTTATGGCATCTATGTTATTTTATTTATGTCATGACCACAGACTAGCAGCTGATATGTCCTATTTACTACGTAATTTCAGTCAGGCCTAGTTCTCTTGGATCTTCCTAATGGCATTTTCTAAAGGAAAATTGAAAAGCAATGACGATAAAGCATCTTCTTGTTTTAGTTCACTCTTTCTTTACACGTAGGTGAATATGAAGGGATATAGGTCCGATCAATTTATTCTGAACTTTTTGTTTTATGCCGTGAAGTTATTCGTGCGTCCTTTAGAAAAATACAAGGAAGTCAATCTGATGGGATATTTCGAAATCTTTTAGTTGCAGCCAACATGCTCAGCGAACAGAACGTTGCTACTTTGGTTCAAAGGGAAGAAGATGCACGCAGGTACAAACAGAGGTCACCGCAGTCGCTCACATACATATTCAAAGCAGTCTGGGCAACTTTAGCGAAGTGGAATCTAGACACACGTTCTTGTAGCTACTGAAAATACTTGACTTTCAGAGATAAAGGGCCACCACTTTGAGGAGACGTGGTCAGGAAATTACAAATTCAATCCATCCCTTTTCAAAGCAACCGCATTTGCAGTACCTCATCAGAAACGGCAGAACCTTGTCAGCTCGTAGGGACATTAAAGGGGAGAAATTTTAGTGCAGCAGAGAAGTTTCAGGTGGTTTCCTTTACGTCAGAAAGGACCAATACCTGAGGTATAGAAAGGGACACTTTAGGAGAGTGAAATTATCTATAAAAGACTATGGCATCATAGGTTAGAACTTCGCAGCACGGCCTTTCGACTACAGAATATCAAGGCAGGATGATCACAGGAACATGGACATTGAAGAGCTGAAACTAAAACAGCCAACCTCTATAAAGTTCGTGTCATGTTTATTACATGTGAATGACTAAATCTCCTGTAAGTGACAGACTGCTCGCTCGCTTAGAATGTTCCTTGGCGATCTCCAAAATCAGTTTCATCGATTCCTTAAACAAAGTATTCTCGGAAGAAATTATGAACCACGCTCTTTCTAACGGACCCAACTGAGTACGCGTCTTCTCCCTCTCACCTGACGACGGAAACAGATCAAGTTTCCAGAATACCGGACGATGGACAAAGTCCAAAAAACCAGAAATTCTGAGCACACGATTCACTGCTTGCTTAACTTACAGCCTTACAGAACGCACACGTGTAGCCTCAGTAGTATATCAGTCATCGCCAATAACCAGGAAGAATAACTGAAGCTTCGAGGGGCCGCCATGTGGCTTCCTACGTGATGGAAAAAATTACCTCTATGAAGCTGCATACAGTGACGTTACCACACCAGGTTTCAGGGCTCGACAAGTTCGAACGGTTATCAATTAGACATAACTGATGATTAAAGAGGACAAAGTTGCGATGGCCACTCGTTAGAAGTATCATGAAAATTCATCAAATGGCCCAACAGCTAGGAGTAGCAGCCGCAACAGACATCACGCAATACGGGGACCTTCAGAAGGGCAGAGTACCTTCATATCGCAGCAAAGCAGAGTCTTAATGAAATGTGTCGTATTACAAGTCGCTCCGGCGTCTTCTGAAAGGGGAGAGAGATGTACTAATGATACCCGGAGAGCCTATGAGAAGTTTTCCACGCCAGTTACTAAGTAAATGAAGACAACCGCTTTCAAGAAGGATGCAGTATTTACAGACACAGCGACAGTCTATGAGTTCCTTCTTACGAAGCGAGAGTTTCAAAGGACAAGATTAACTTTATATGAATTTATTAATCATAGATGAAACCCACGTTCAGTATCTGTGTTGACGTCTCCAAATGCCAACTCCATGGAAAAGTCAATTTTTCAGAAACTAACAGGCTTTATGCCAGTAGACGGGATAGCGCAGTCGGTATAGCGACTGCGCTATGGCCTAGACGACCGAGGGGTCGGAGTTCAAGTCCCGGTGGGGTCAACAATTTTCTCATCTCCATGTCGTCCAGACCGGTTCTGGGGCCCACCCAGCCTCCTATGCAATGGGAACCGGGGACTATTTATCCGGGGGTAAAACGGCAGGGGCGTGAAGCTGACCACTCACCTCCAGCTCTTGCCGAGGTCAAGAAAACCTGGTTCTGTACATACACTCCCCCATACGCCTTCATGACGGAGTGTTTAATTAGTTAAGCACAGGGGCAACTTTATCTTTAACAGTCGTTAGGCCGGCCAAGAAATCTCCCGCTTTTAGTGGAACTAGAAGGTTCATTACCGTGTAAACAAGAGCCCGCAATTGGTCCCTATCTAAACCAAGTTAATCCAGTCTACACGCATAACACAGTAAAGTTATCCTCTCGCTTCTCACTAATTATCCAAGCGATATCTTATCATCAGACTTGCTACTGCCGTTTCATGAGTATTCCCATGCGTGTTACATCCCCCGTCAAATTATCATCCTCCATTTGATTTCCCTAGTAACGAATTTAGTGAAAAATAAAAATTACGAATCTGTTCATTACCCAGCCACCCTCTGTTACTTCCTCTCTCGTAGCTCCATATATTCTCTGCACATTCTCTGATGGAGGAGCGGGATAGCGCAGTCGGTATAGCGACAGGCTACGGGCTGGGCGACCGACGGGTCAGAGCTCGAGTCCTGGTAGGGTCAAGAATTTTCTCTTCTCCACGTCGTCCAGACTGGATTGGGGGTCACCCGGCCTTCTGGCTCTCTCCCCAGGGGTAAAGCGACAGGGGTGTTAAGCTGGCCACTCACCTCCAATTAGTGCCGAGATCAAAAAAGTAGATCTATACATACGTACACTCCCCCATACGTCTTCATGGCACGGTGCTTAATTACTTAAGCAGAAAGACAACTTTACTTTTTACCCCAATATAAAATTCTTTACTTAATCATACTGTTTTATTGCGTGTATTGGCTGTGTACCCTATGGTGCGAAGGGAAAAAGAAATTCGCTTAGTGGGGGGTGGACTCCAACTGGGTCCACTTGGCACGGCGGCCACTGATTGGCCTATTGTAGCCTGCCCCAGGTGATTATGATGATGGAGAATTTGGTGGAATGAAGACCGGCAGGGGAAACCGAAGTACTCGGAGAAACCCCACCCCAGCGCCACTTTGTCTGCCACAAATCCCACTTGACCAGACCCGGGATCGAACCCGGGCCGCCGCGGTGCGAAGCCAGCGACTAACCGCTTGAGCTATGGCGCGGCCTTGGTGTAAAGGTAAGATTTTCTTGTGCTCAACGAATTAAGCACTACGCCATGAAGGCGTATGTGGGAGTGTATGTATAGATCCACATCCTATGGTGTACTTCCGTGAATACCAACCACTTCACTCTGTTATAGCGGACACCGGCGATAACGGAGACCCTGTCCCCTTGTTAGTCCTTTATAATAAGGATTTACTGTACATCAATATAGTATAGGTAGGGTGCAGTTAGGCCAAACTGCTTTACAGCATATTAGATTAGGGGAGATTAAATGGTGGATTCCCATAAAGAGCTCTTGAACTGCACAATTGCAGCCCACTTAATGAATGCAAAGAACTGGATTTGCGGTTGGTCTAAGCGAATCCATCTAGTGGCAATAATCTGAAACTCGAGATATCTGTGCTACGCGACGCGCGTGCAGTCTTTTCAAAAACAGCCTGTCCTCAAAAGAGGCTAGTTGGTGGAAAGGGCCGCTTTTTCAACAGAACATTTCTTGTCTGCAGCACAGCAAGCTGTGTGTTAAACACTGTGCCTTGGATCTCTCGCTGTGCAGATCCCATTGACGAGAAAGCGAGGTGACACTTGGAGGTGGCACCAATCGAAACCTGCTACACGACATCTTTATTAAGAACCTGGCCGCACTGAGCGCTGTAACGTTCAAGAGTAAATAATTCAGAACCTGATATTAGCATCAGTGGCGTTCTGACACTGGAAATAATGGAAAATACAAAGGAAAAGCAAAACAGAAAACCATCCGAGAATTTACACATGAATCAATTCTACTAGTAGCTGAACGTCTTTTTACACATCAGAGAATATTCTGTACTCCTGATGTCCTTGTGTACACCATAACTTTCATGTTAATGCTTCTTAAAACAGACCGTGTGATAACTGTTTTTGCACTGAATGTTAGTGAGCATTACATGAATATCCCCCCCCCCATGACCTAAAGGATAAATGCTAGGGCTGATAGCCTGAGATGCCGTCTCTCTAGTTCTTGACAGACCACAATAAACAGTAGAGAGCGGTGCTGAGGGATACCATTATAGCTGAAAAGTTTAGCGTCTATTTACCGGCTAAAATCGTTGAAAATATGTGCCTCGAATAATAATCGCGTTGTCATGACGATTTTATGTTCCATATCAGTTCACAACTTTGTTTTGTTATTTGCGCTGCTTCAACGGAACATCTGTTGCCAAATTATTTGTCTGTTGGAATGATTTACACTGTTAAACCCATATGCTATCAGAGGCAGACAGTTCGGTTTTGCCCTGCTGCTTCAGTGCTGACAGCAAACAAAGAAGTTTCTGACTTTGCTCAGCGCGCTCCGTGAACAAGGAAGTATTGCTGAATTCGCAGATAATTAGGACCTCAGCTCCAGCATTTATGCGTCTCACTTCTGTTCAGAATATTCTCAGCTCGAATCTCGTCTGTATCGCCTTTATCCTGACATTTTCTTCGTATGATTTTCCCTCATGACGGTTACCAAGGTCACATGTTGACGCTGAAAAATATGTCTGTTTCAGTCGTTTCTGTTTTACCGCCCCAGTAATTAATCGGGCTCATTTTTCGCTAAACAACTTCAGCAAATGATACAGTGCCGTATCAGAGATACCATGCAAGCAAAGAATCGGAGAAAATAAGCAGATAAATATACTAAAGACAAGACAAATCATGTTCATGTGTCGTAGGCATGCGCTCCAGTATCGACACGAGAAAAGGAGGAAGTTAACATCGTTAGGGAGGGTAAGGACTCTGATGAATTGGCCAAATGAGGCGTCAGTGACAAAGGACTTGGCAGTTGGGTGTGATCCTTGACGTTGACGATGTAAAATAGTTACGAACTCAACTGGAAATACTTTTAACTATCGCTGTGGGTACGAGCTTCATTAGCCGACAGCGCTACGATGTCTGTTGTAAAAATATTGCTATAGCAACGGCGAGAGGGTAACAAGGTTCGCTGCAGAACTCACTTGTTAGGATCCGGCTACAGTAATGACGTTGCTATGGTAACACTGGTTGAAAGTTAGCGTTGCAGAAGCAACCCTTAAGTTCTCACTACAGTAACTACTCATATATTCCTGTAATAACAGTGATTTAAGAATAGCTGTAGAATCGGCTTCATAGGGTACGGCTGCAGTACATATAGGAGTAGTGTAGGAACAGCAAGCTACAGGAATGCCAACATAATTTTATTTGGGGGGGGGACGATATGACTGCAGAGATATTGCTATAGTGACTGACGATTACAAGAATAGNGGGCTCTTTCCCCGGGGGGAGGGGGGGCGGGGGGTAAAGCCGACCACTCATCTCCAACTGGTGCCGAGATCAAGAAAATGTAAATCTATACATCCACTTCCCCATACGCCTTCTTGGCGTAATGCTTAATTAGTTAAGCACAGGGATAAATTTTACCATCTGCTCAAGCTGTAGAAATGATCAGAATATAATTGACATGGATGCCTTCTGAAGTGTGTCGCACAGATTATAAACGACCCACAACTTCCATTCCTCTACGCCTAAATTCGAACTTTATTATTCCCCTCCCCCCCAAAATATTGACTTATAAGGGTTAGGAATTAACGTTTCTCCTTTTCTTGAATTTATAAGACAAATGTGACACATTCTTTCCAACTGAAACTGATAATATGTGAGGAAATTTGTTATTAAGCCACTGTGGGCAAGTGGATGTTTGCTTCACTGGTTTCACGGAAGTCTCTGGTGTGCCGTTCTCCACCAACTACCAAATATAAACTGCATTCGGGGAAAACATCACGTTTTCATTCTTGACATTCAGTACGTTGATGCGAAAGTACAACACGAACTGCAGCTATAACACAAAATCTACTTTACTACTCCAGGAGAGGCTTAGAAGCCAATAAACATTCTGTTCATAATACCTAGGAAATACCTATGATTATAGGACCGAATCATATCCCAGTCTCTTTTATCACTTATGGTTGTAAAATCGTTATTTCATGTTTAATTTGTCAGATACAACACTAAAGTTTCGCTGCATCGCCATGTTTGTAACTGCTGGCTTATATTTCACACACAGTTTGTAAGCAATTTGTATGAATGTCTATAATCTACATTCATTGCTACGATATTTCGTAGTCCTAGTTCAAACAGTCGATTACTTGTTGCTGGCGAATCGAAAGCTAAATGAAAACTGTCAAATTATCCCCAAGTTTCTGTTTACATACATATACATGCGCATTCTTCACAGGATCTATTATCAACATTATTCTAGCACCCCAGAAGGAACTGATGTTGCTTCAACCTCACAAGTTCTAGGTCCGCCATATTGTTATTAGGCCTAATACTTGTATTAAATTAAAGATTCTGTTCTACTTCAAATTACGTAAAGCTCATACTAAATTTCTTGGAAACAGGTCATATGATTCAGAAACTGAAAAAAAGACAAGTCACACAAACAGCACAGTGATCTCATAAGCCTACTCTTTTCTTTAAGAAAAAAAGAGATGGCTGAAAAAATCACTGCATTTCACAGGGAGCAATCTTAATGTTCTGGAGCAATCATTGTGAAAGCACAACGTGATGTGTTAAAGAAAAGGTAGCTTAAGTCACTATACGCAATTTATCTACATCAAAAGGCATTTGAAATGCTACGATCCTAAAGGCGTAGATAAAAACTTGCCATAAACCGTTCAAAACCCATGAAACAACTTATTTGTCTCATAAAATATAGAAACCTCCATGCTACAGATAACGTTAAACCACTTGAAGCAGTTGACAGCAACAGAAGTCGTGTCCAAAGAGATGCTCGCTTGTTTTAGCCGCTTTCAAGAACGCCCAGTTTGAGACACGGCGTTCAACAAGCTCACGCTGCTGCTGGCAATGGGACATGAGCAGGGCTCGAAATTCGAAATTCTGTAACGCTTTGCTTTACTACTGAATGTATACAGTATGCGTCAAAAGATTCAGTACTGAAACTCGCGCATCTCGAACCCGCATGTGCGTTTGTCGACGGGGCATAGCTCCAGCCGCAAGTGTTGCCAGTAGTGAAAAGGAAGTTGTGTTGTGCAGTTGTTGTTGGAAATGGGTCTCTCGACGGAGGAAAAAGTATTCATAGTTGAGTATTATTTCCGCTCATACGGAAGTTGTCGCCAGACAACTCGCTTCCTTGGTTTTGAGCGGCCAGATGGTATCGTCCAGAAACCGCTACACAGTACACGTGTGACGATATGGCGTGCCGTCTCAGCACACGGTATATTAGGCCCCTATTTCATTGAGGATGAGGAAGGCAATGCTCTTACCGTCACTCAAGAACGCTACAGGGACATGATGATCGGACCATTTCTTCAGGATTTGAGAAGGTTCTGTCGTGCAAGGGGCCTTTACATGAATAGACAGTGGTATCAACAGGACGTCTTTTCATTTCAGTACTGAATTTTGGCGCATACTGTACTTCTATTACTGCAAATAACAGACTGTGGTATTTTGGGTTACGACACACTGCACACTCAGCTTTGTATGTAGTTACTAACGCTTCGGAAGAACCCAGTGCCTGCAACTTTTAACCTGAAGATGGAGGCTGCAGTCCCTTCAGAACGTCGGTAACCATCTAAGAAATTATATGGTGCCGTATTGCTGAAGATCTCAATCTCAAATTTCATCGAAATGGAAATCTGAAATCTAAATCTCCCTATTCTTTCACGAAAAAAAAAAAAAGTTCAGCAGGGGAGACAACGAATGAATTATTAAATTCCGCCCCACAAAGGTCAAAATAAAGGGCGATCGAGAGGCGGAAGGTGTGGGTGCCTCTCCACAGTGCGCGTTGGATAGGATGGGGTAAACCGTGATGGGCAGAGATGATAGCACGAGATTTGAAAACGTACCCAGGTTCCCAAACTGTACTGTAAAGACAGTGGAAGGCGAAGAAACTCGAAGAAATTCTAACCCACTGACAGTGGTGATCAATCGCCAAACGCGACCCAGTGCCATAGGATACGTACAACACGGATTTCTACTGATGCTGTTTCTCAACCCCTTCCGAACAGACAGGAATATACTATCGTGTACTAGAACATTCTGTCAAGTTCTCGGAAATTTGCAGAATAATAAACAAGACACCATCATAGTTATCCAAGCATTTCAAGGTACAAGTTTCGAGGTTGTAACGTCATTATCACTACACACAAACATGATAAAATCGCCCAATAAACCTAAGTTATACAAACAAGCAAAACAAATTCCGTAGCCTGTAGTCCGCAAGCGAACTATACCGACCGAGCGACCGCCGCATGTTGGATAAGTTAGTGCCAACTTTTGCGGATAGTGTCACGTGGTCAGTGCAACGGATTCCCACGGCCGTTAATCTCGGGTTTCTAGACCGGCAAGAAATTCTCATATTATGATTCATAATACTGTACGCTTTCTGCATTATGCAATATAGTTCAATTGGGGGAAGGGTTCCTTGTTCTCTCTATAAATTTCAACTCGTTTCAGGAAAGAATCAATGAATGGCAAGACTGGCAGACAATCTATCTGAAAGGGTGCAAATGAAAGAAATAAACAAATGCAACGGTGAACTTTCACAAGTATAATTTAAAAAAAGTGACAAGTTACGGCAGAAGTTTCAACAATGGGAAAATAATTCAACGAGAACACAGGTCAATAAAATATTACAATTTGGCTGAAGAAGATCATTCTGTGTATTGGTGCCAATGTGCCATTGTGTCAATGGTTTTCAACCTTTGTGACACTGCGGCCCGGTAAGTTAGCTTCTTTATAAGACGACGGCTTGGTATAACTGACGCTAGGGCACGATACCGGGCCGCGGTCCGGCGGTTGAGAAACACTGTATTATACCACTTTGTGAACTATTCTGAAGTGCGTAGAAAAGCAGTCGGGTTCAAAAGGTGGCAGTACTTTTACATTCACGTCGTGGCCCACCGATTGAGGAACACTGAACTGATGCAAAATGATATTGTGTCCCACAAAATTCGAGCATACATGACTCATTTAACCAAGAGTAGAATGATTACTGAGCGCAACAAACAAACCTCGGTGGTTCAGTGGTTGTCACTGTTTCGGGAGATGCTGGGTTAGAATATGGCCTTAAAATAAGCCAACACTGCTCCTTCCCACAACCTTCCCATTTGATCATCTGTAGTCATCGACGGTACGTAATTTACGTCGTTGAAAAGGCGTCATTAAATAATCCAAAATCAACCAATCATTGTGTAGTACAAATATTTTTAAAATGTGATCCCTTGGAGTTCACGTCCTTCGGCGGCTCCGATACTCATAGTGAGCACACGTTGTGCAAACGAAAACGAAGGCAGGGCAGCGAACGAAAATGAACGCAGGCCGACGACGAACGCAGACCGGTGCCGACGAACGAAAACGAACGCAGGCAAACGAATGAAAACAATGCAGGGCGGCGAACAACTGAATTCAATTAATGTGTATGGAGTCAACGAAGGCGAAAGAATAGTTCGCTAGTCTTTGGTCCGTTCCTCTGGCAGAGTGATTCATCACGAAAACTTCTTGCGCAGTGTGGGCAGGAAATATTAAAAATATCTGCAGTTCCTTCCTGTTCGCATGTGTTCCTCTTCAACAGCAAGGTGAAAAGGTAAATTTGTCCCTGTGCTTAATTATTTAAGCACCATTCCGTCAAAACTTATGGAAGAGTGGAGGCATAGCTCCACCATTCTTGGCCTCGGCACTACATTGATGTGAGTGATTAGCTTCATGCCACGTCCACTTTACGCCGGTACCCATTAGATGGGCCCCAGAGCCTGTCTAGACGCTGTGGAGACGAGAAAAATGTCTTTCCCCCGCTGACAATCGAACCCCGGCTGTCCAGCCCGTCGTCATAGGGACTGAGCTATCCCGACTCTTGTTCAATATTTTAATTTTCTCTTTGTGCTCACTGGCGCCCTCTCTTTATCACGGAGTTGTCAAGAGATACCGTAGAAATTTTAATATCAGAATACAGAAAAAGAAATTGTTCACTAGATCCGACAAATACGTTTCATGAATTATTTTAGAAATACGATATATAAGAATAAATCGGCCGGCTGTGATATTGCGGGACATCGGAAGGCAGAAGAAATGGATTCGCTGTTGACATCGTTGAGGCGTGAAAGGGAAAAGCATGATATGGAAGAATCTGGACCGGATACAGAGGAAATATTAAGTCAACATGAGGCTTTTTTAGTTGTGTCCATAAAGGCGGGAACAGTACCGAACTTGACTGAATATCAACTTTCCTTGCAGTGTAGACGAGTCACCGAACGGCGCAAAAACATTCATTAAAGTACGGACTTTTATGTTCTTTCGCTGATGTTCGCATAGTGTACGTCTATCTTTATACAAATCTACTGTTGATGGATTTAGTAAACATTGGGCCTACAGATACAACACTGCATATTCGTAAGTGCTGCTGTTGAAAGAGGTAATTAAAAGTAGAAGTGTTAGTTTGCAAGGAAGATGAATTATCATTTTCTTATTTCTCGTTATATAAAACGTCTACGTATTCACCCTACCGACGAATGATTCAAACACATGTTAGCTCTACAGATCTTGAAGAGAGTGTTCCATACTTTTTACCAATATTTTATAAGATAATGTTGTTTTTAGGAATAGGATAAATTTCGGTTTGTGCATTTATCCTGTAGTGTTTGGGTTATAATGCAGAGATACGAACACAATGGAATTTGCTGAGCTATGTTTACTCCAGATCCGTAATACCAAATGTTATCGGAATCCGATTAATGGTTTCAGAGAGAGGCATCTGGAGGAAGAGGCCGACCAATGTGGGTTCCCATTATGATGAGTGCATGCTAAAGAGTTCTCGCAAAAACAAACTTCATACCGCTACTCAGTGTCTTCTTGTCGTTACTCCACTTTCAAATATAGGCAGTCGCCAAACTGGTCACAAATGGAAGTAAACCATCTCTAATGAAGGTAACGTTTTCCATGTGTATCACTAGGTAGCAGCACAGCCTAGCTTCATGTGAGTTTAGGTAGCAGACGGGCATGCGCATGTTCAGAGACTGGTTTCAGTAGTCAAAATGGCGATCGAGCTTGAGGAGTGTACTATTGAAAAGCAGCATTCAGTCGTGCGTTTTTTGTGGGCAAAGGATTCAATGCCAAGGGTATTAATAAATAAATGTTTCCTTCTTAAGGCGGGAAGTGTTTGTCGCGTAAAGCGGTTCACAACTGGTGGCAAACATTTCATTGATGACGATAAGGTTGACACGGAGGTGCGGAAGTGGTAGAAACAGTAAAAAGACTTTTATGCAGTTTTACGTTTTATATCCAATTGTGACCTATGACTGTCCCTCGTAGTTGCTTTACATCCGTTGGGCCACAGGTGGCAAGATAATACCGATACTGACCGAAAGTCGCGGAATATTGGGCAGCATTCCTCCTTCACATTTTTTAATTTCCGGGCTCAAATCTCAGTCAGAGGAAAGCTATCCTGACTCAGGTTGTTTGTGGCTTTCCTCAGCCCCATCAGACCAACGCCCATATATGCCCTCAAATTTTGCCAGCATTGCTCTCTTCGACACCCGTTCCAAGTCGAAGTTCACTAGCCATTCTACCATTTGGAAGTATGCAGACTGGGCTACTGACAGCATCGTTAAGCAGGAGAGGGTAAAGTTGTTCCAGTGGCTAATTAATTAAACACTAAACTATGAATATGTATGGGTAGTGGAGGATCAGCTCCATTATTCAATACATAAGTGCTCTCAGAGAGGAAAGTCCATAATTTCAGGATGCTTCCCTTTCAAATGGTCATGTTGGGGCGTCCGTTTATTAGCCCTAAATGTATCTCGGCGTTTCTACACTGTAATAAAGGAACATTTCTAGGAGCAAATTTTCATAAACATTTTACTTACAGCCTCAGAAGTTATAAGTACACAGACAGACAGACACAATCAAAGAATCAAACTGAAGTAGACAGAGTACTACGAGCCCATTATAACAGATTTAAACAAGAAGTATACGATATGTCGCTTACAGCAGCTCTTCTTTCCTTTTGGAGGCGTACACCCACAGAAACCAGTACTTTCGTCTGGCTTTATTTTAACAAGGCAAATGTCGTACTGCCATGAAAACACATACAAAACAAGTGTTGAAAATATAGTCAGTTCTAGAACTTCACTGTCTCTCAATAGCTACCATATCTGAGATAATCGTCAGCCTAAAACTGGCAGCGACATTATGGAAACTTAAAACAAGCAGACCAAACCATCAGCATAAATCGTTTCCCAATTCAGTGTGCGCTGTACCGCTTCCCAGTTCCTACAGCCAATTCGATCTGAGCAATCTAACAGCTTCGGTTTTATTATGTAACAAATTACGGTCCGGCAATATCAAATTCGCCTGACAGTGCAAGAAGTCTGATTTGTACTTGAACAAAGAACAGGACTGGAGCGAGGGGTAGAGGGCCTGTCAGCAGGAGTATCACAGCAAGCTGGGCGGTTTCGCATTCCTATTCAACAGTTCTTCGGCTCCGTACACTTGTCTACACATTTATACAGCGCACACTAAATAAGAAGGAATCTTGTGTTGACAACAGAGCTGCTAGGTTTACAATATACAAGCCTTGAAGTAGTGACTCAGTGGGTCTTTAGCGTCCGTGATAAAATTATACGGCTCGTAAACTGTTGTACGTTTCTGCTCATTCCCCGTGAAAACCGTAACATCGATAGGGCCTGCCTTTGGATTAGTTTCGTATCCTCTGTCCACAGAAGTCACAATCCTGTGCATTCAGTAACTGTTTTTCTGAAACAGTCGGTATAGCGACTGCCTACAGGCTGGACAACCGAGGGGTCGGAGTTCCGGTCCCGGTAGGGTCAAGAATTTTCTTTTCTCCAAGTCGTCAAGACAGGCTCTGGGGTACACACAACCTCCTATCCAATGGGTACCGGAGGCCTTTTCCGAGGGGATTAGGTGACCGGGGCGTGAAGCTGACCACTCACCTCCAACTACTGCCGAGGTCAAGCAAATGTTGAGCTGTGTACATCCACTCCCCATACACATTCATGGCAAAGTGCTTAATTAGTTAAGCACAGGGACAACTTTATCTTTTTACTTTTTAGCTCTCACCGTTATCAATTTTAAGGCTGTGCGGCCTGTCACATACTGGCTCATCTGTGTACAGCAACAGCTTGAAGATATAACTCAGCAATGGCAACATCTGCTATGCAGAATTCAAAAGAAGCTGGGATACTGACAGAAGAGATATAGCGGGTAGGTTTGAAGTACTCTGAAGTGACACACGAGATCCTCAATGACAGCGCGGGGCTCTAATGCAGTGTTAATCAGCATGTGGTCAGCAAATCGAGTTGGCCTTATGACCTACTAGGAGAAGGCGAGAGAGAGACAGAGACAATTTTAAAATTCTCACAAAATAATCACGCAGAAGCCAGACATGCCTAATTTTTATATAAAATCGCTCAGCTTCCCCATGCATTTGGTCAAACTGTCCACTTGTTTTCTGATTCCAACACAACAATTTATCTCTTTTTTTATTTTCTGTTGGATCTTACTGCGTACTTAAACAGCAGATATAATTTTATTATTGCTGAAGAATTTCCGAAGAGATCCAAATTTCTGGGCTGTCCCAATATATTGATCGATCTGGCCTTTAGTTTTATTTTAGTTTCTTGGGGTGGGATGAGACTTGGTTATATCGGCCACTATCTGGCCTATTGAGTGTGGAGTAGTCGGTGGGATGAGAATTGGCAGGGGAAACAGAAATACTAGGAGAAACCCTGCAACAGTGCCATCTTATCCACCACAAATCCCACATGACCTGACCTGCACTCGAACCCGGGCCACCGCGGTAGGAAGCCGGTGACTAACCGCCTGAGCTATGGCACAGCCAAATTGCTATTTAACTTAAACACACGTTACAGTCAAAATAATGCCTACTGGCCCACATTTCAATACTCCCAGTCATTCCTAAACTTACTTTTCTGGCTTATACCTTGAGTTACGGCCAAGCCGAAACGCGGTAAGGTATGGTAAAAAGGTAGAGGTATCCCTGTAACAAGCCGTGAAGGCCCATAGGTTTGTGAGACGTCGAGGTTCCCACACTTTATCTAGATAGTCGGCTCACAGATGGCAGTAAGGTTGTAAACCGGCCGCCCTTTACCCCGCCCCCCCAGGATGATTCCTTGTAGTCATGTCTGTTCCTGGTTCTACAGATCCATTGTAGAAAAAAAAAAAAGAACAGGAATGGTTCTTCCTTGGTGCATTTTATGAATAAGGCGGCAATGGCAAACGTGTCACACTACTATCACAACTCGAAAGACAATGAAACTTACTGGATACAAAAGAGCGAAGGTTCATATTCCGTACCTCGCTTTTCAGATAAACTAAAACAGTCTTTTCTTTATCGCGAAACTAAGCCTATGTAGAATTGCGCAGTTTTCTCATTTTTAAGAATGAAGGTACTAAGCACTGTTAGACCGCGCCATAGCTCAGGTGGTTAGTCGCCGGCTTCCTACCGCGGGTGCCCAGGTTCGAACCCAGGTAAGGTAAGAGATTTGTGGTGGACATAGTTGCATTAGAGCGGGTTTTCTTCAAGTATTTCGGTTTCCCCTACCAATTCTCATTCCACCGACTGCTGACATTCATCATCATATATTATCTGGGGCTGGCACAATAGGCTAGAAGTGGCCGCAGTACCAAGTGGATTCAGTCTCACCCCACTAAGAATAATAATAAAAGGTAAAGCCCATTGGGTTGTGAGACGTTGAGGGTCCCACATTATGTAGACAATCGGCTCACAGCTGGCGGTAAGGTTGTCAGCCTTACGCGCCAGCCGCCCTTTACTCCCTCGCCGGAAGATTCCTGGTACTCATTTCTGTCAGACTCTCAGCCAGCCCCAGGGCCATAGTGCGGCTGGAAGGATCAGATAAATTGAAAAAAATCTACTTTATCGGGACTCGAACCCGAGACCTTCCGGCTTGCAGCATAGTGCTTCTACCAACTACGATACCTCGTGGCCCTTAAGAATATAATAATAATAATAATAATAATAATAATAATAATAATAATACACGTAGATGCAAACGAGCGGAGTTTTGTGATCTGTACATATGTCGACTTATTTAGTGCTGCCATCACTTTTGAGCCCTGTGTAGATGCATGTAGTTTTATCGTTTTTAAGAATGAATGTATTGAACACTGTTATCCCAACTTGCAGCAAGTTCATCGGCTTACCTGTAAATTCTTGAATTACAGTAAAAGTAAAAACGCAAAGGTATCCCTGTAACAGGCCGTGGAGGCCGATAGGGTGGTGAGATCTTGGTTTCCCACATTTTCTAGACAATCGGCTCACAGATGGCGGCAAGGCTGTCAACCTAACGCGCCGGCCGCCCTTTCCCCCAAGAATATTCCAAGAATATTCCTAGTACTTATTTCTGTTAGAGGCTACGTCGTCCACAGGGCCATAGTGAGGCTGGAAGGATTAGGTCAACTGAAATAAATTCAATGAGCTCATCGGGACTTGAACCCGCGACATTCCGGCTTGTAGAATAGTGCCTCAACCAAGTACACTACCGCGTGCCCAGATAATGCAAGTCACGAGGTCTTGTACGTGAATATCAGCGAAATCTTAAAGTGCCCCTAAGTGTCGAATTTTATTTAATAACACGACGGTTAAAGGACACGAAATCTTTTCCAACACAACAGACTTGCCAAGCAGACCTAAACTGATTGAAATATGATAAGTATGTAATTCAGACTGCTATCTACAAGCCGACTACAAAAGTTATTACAAGTTATACCAAAACATACGTGTCATTAATGCAAAATTATGCAGCCGTTTAAACTGTAATGGAATCTCTAGGACAGCATGAACTGTATACAGCATCACAGCATCTAAATTTCTGCACGGAATGCAGTCTATCTGTTCGCATAAGTATACGCAGGCGTGCAATACGGCGCCCGAAACATGTCAACTGAGCTATACAGATAGCCATCATGAGAGGTAGACGGTTAAACGTACCGGTTGCGGTTGGGGCCAAGACACATGAAACTGACAGGCCATAATTAAACGTTTCCATCTATGTTAAATTAATATGGCGTAAGACTTATTTTCATTTAATACTGCGAAATAATGGATTATTCATTGGCCTCCTATTCTCAAGCTGCAAGGAACGTAACCGTATATCACGCCCAACTGCCCTCGTAGTAACTTCTGAACCAGCGACGGACTTTCATAAATCTTGGGATCATGATCGTGCCAATTATGTTCGCTCTACATATGCACTTTTTAATATTCTACCGCCAGTACTCGGCATAGAGCCTGGCTATGGGTCGGACGGACGAGGGGTCGGAGTTCGAGTCCCGGTAGGGTCAAGAATTTTCTCTTCTCCAAGTCGTGCAGACCGTCTCTGGGGCCCACCCAACCTCCTACCAATGGGTACCTGGGACTGTTTCCCTGGGGAAAAAGCGGCCGGAGCGTGAAGCTGACCAATCACCTCCAATTAATGCCGAAGTCAAGAAAATGTGGATCCATACATCCACTCCCCCACACGCCTTCATGGAGTAGTGTTTAATTAGTTAAGCACAAATACATCTTTACCGCCAGTAATAAGAAAATGGCTGATTTGGTGGCTCCTCAAGAAGGGCACAGCTAAGTAAGTAAGTAAATAAGAAAATGGCAACCGTCCGAACATCTGAGGTGCCAACAACAGCTGCACCACTTAATGTCGGGACAAGCAACTGTGTGACAGTATATCTATGTGTGGTAACATACAGCTTATCTTAAGATAATAATGTTATATGGCGCAAAAGAAGAGAAGATATTCCAACCGTGCGAATCTCAAATTTCGCTTTCAGTTTCACCAGCAGTGGCGAATCCTGATCTAAAAGTAAGGTCATGCGAAAACGAAACAGAATGACCTATCAATGCTAAGAGAACCGCATTATATGCGAGAAGGGGAGAACTTTGGGATTCAAGTCCAGCGGTGAATCTACCCGCTTCCCTAGACTGGCGCATGCGCAACTAAACGCAGTGGTGTGTATACTACACAATGCATACAACTGATTCCCAGCAAAACACCAGAGATCCTACTGAAAGAATAGAAAACGTGTGTTTTTGCTTTCCTCCAGTTTCGGTGTATGGCGACGCACTGTCAGCCAGACCGAAGCATCCGCCACTGATAACCAATGGAATAACTCGTGGAATGTGTGGAAATAGATCATAGCTTAACTACGAATTTTATACCAACATACGAGTATGTATTGAAATAACAAACAGACTTGAAATTATGGCACAGAACTTTGAGCTTAGGCCTATACTGGTAAATTTTCCATACCTAAAAATTACTACCGTTTTGGGATATGACTCCTGATAGGTCGGTGTGAACGTTTCGCAGGAACCTGCTGATTCTATATTCAGGATAGAAAAATCATTCACTTACCCTGAAGACTGAGGCAGCATATTAATCCGAAACTTGGTACTCATCTGCAACTACACGACATTGCGACTCATCAGACCGTGATCCTGATATTCACCGCCGTTAGAACGTCAGATCTCATAACTTGGACTCTGTTTCAATGGAAATGCATCGCTATAATCTATAATTACTACTCGTAGGCCTACGCCGTGCCGTTTGAGCCCACGTCAGGTCATGTGGGATTTGTGGTGGACAAAATGGCACCGGGGCAGGTTTTCTCCGAGTACTTCGGTTTCCCTTGCCAATTCTCATTCCACCGACTGCTACACATTCATCACCTATCATCTGGGGCTGCTATAATAGGCCAATTAGTGGCCGACGTAGCAAGTGAACTCAGTCTCTCCCCACCCCAAGGAACTAAATGACAAAAAAACAAAAACAAACACCGTGGCCTGTAGTCCGCAAGCGTACTATACCGACTGAGTGACCGCCGCTTGTCCGTGAAGTTAGTGCCAACTTGAGCGGAAAGGGTGTCACGTGGTCAGCGCAACGGATCCCAGCAGCCGTTAATTTAGGTTTTCTAGACCGAAGCCGCTATTTCCTTGAAACATCTCCTCAATTATCCTCGTGAGGCGGAGTGGACCCCATTCCAGACCCGCTACTTCTAAAAAATCTGGTAGCGGCGGGAATCGAACCCGGGACCTCAGGATCTGTAGCCAGGAACTCTGACCACTAGATGACAGAAGCGGTCGAAACTAAAAGACACAAAACTAAATAACTGCAGGCCTGTAATTCCTTCTAAATTCATCAAGGAGACAGAAAACCCGATATCGTAAATGCATCCTACATCTCTTTATTAGTGATGGTAAAATTGTAACATAAGTCCTAAACGAGGTTGAACTGCTATATGAGATCTGTCCTTAAGTTCCATGGATATCAGATTCGAGCACAAGCCCGGACCACTGCAGACTCAGACTCGTTTCAGAGATTTCAAATCCCTAATCAGAGTTTCTGTAGCAGCGGGAGCAATGAGCAGTTGGAACATGCAAGTCGCGGCATTCCCTTAAATTGAGTCCCTTACAAAATGAATGTAACAAACTTGGGGAAACGGGCCGTGTAGAAAATTGGCTGTCGTACAGTAATACATCGGACTATTGGGCTGTCCAATTTGATTCGTGGAGGAATTCTTGGAACTAGTTCATTTCATGGGCTGTCTCGAAATTAGATTGTCCGTTTGCATTTACACTACTAGAACGCACAAATGTAATCAAATCGAGAAAAGTTTCTAATAAAAGTTGCAGAGTCTAATTACATGTGCATTGTATATCACGCACCACTAGGAAGATATAGACGTAAGCGAGAGGATAATATAAAATCACAGAGAAATAGGCCGTTAACAATGGCCGCGATGTCTAAGGCATGAAATATCTTCGACCGCTCAGACAGACACGGGGACCGTGGCTTCGAATTCCACTCGAGGCACGGATGTCTGTATACGTTTCTTTTGTGACTGTGCTGTCCTGTATGTTGGTAGCGGTCTTGCGACGGGCTGATCCCCCGTCCAAGGAATCCTACTGATTGTCTATAAAGATCCATAGCTCCAGATCAATTCTAATGGGAACAGACTAAAGGGCCTAATACGAAAGGTAGAAAAAGATTTTAATAGTTTACATCCTGTTATGTGTCTCACATAAGATATAAAGCATACAAGAATATACCGTCTACACAACAACACCCTGTATTTTAAAACAAAGAAAACACTATTGTATCAACATTTGTTTTATTAAAGCTTTTATGGGCGCGACATGTTTCGGCCCCTATATCAGTCCATCATCAGGCGTACACTGTTCGGCTATAAGCTGCTGAACTACATCCAATTATCATTCAGTTCACTAAATAAGGATCCTTATTGTGTTTTGGACTTAATTCAAATACATAAAAATATATATAATAAGTTTTGGTCAAAATTTTAACTGAATATACTTAAAATAATACAATTAAGATTATAACCTAAAAAATTTTAAAAACATGAGAAATTAAAAAACCAGTGTGTTGTTGTGTAAACGGTATATTCTTGTATGCTTTGTATCTTATAGAAGAAGAAGAGAAAGAGGATTGGTTGGTATGGATTAGATTCATCTGCTTAAGACAGGGGCCAGTGGCGAACTCTTTTGAAAGTGGAAATGAACTTTAAATTTCAATACAATTTTAAAAATCTATGATTATATGAACGACTGTTGGTTTCTCAAGAATGACTCGGCTCCACAATTAGTTAAGTTAGTTTTTCGGTTAGTGTCAATTTTCCATACGAAGAGGTATTTTGAGAGGGGCGATAAATATGACTTCGTGCTTCATGTAATCTAGTGTATGCGATCGATTGATAGCGTATAATTAAATTGCTCAGAAACTTTCGATCTGCAACCGTCAAACGCCAAATTTAACTGAAAGCTACACAAAACACGCGGAAGCACAGAGAGACTCAACGTCACTATATCACATGTTTCTGCATTTTGTACACTGAACACTTTTCTGATCTTTCTCAGCAGTGGAACACGTCACATACACACTATACATATTTCAAAGCGGCAGATATTGACACGTTTAGTTTGTGACTCGAGTTCTTTTGCATTTATATTTGAGATATATATTACTTGTAGCTCCTACACGGAGCTGGTTTCAGAGAACAGAAGACAGTTCCTAGATATATTTATTTTCCCACCTACCCACATGCCATGTATGTAATTTCGCTTATCTACAGTTTTCACACCCTAAAACAGTGGTGTTCAAATCACTAGAAATAACATGTGTAACTTCAACTCCATTCTTCACGCTTAAGTACAGACTACTGGGTCCAAGGATTATATCGTGTTTGTTTGGCCACGTTAAATTATAAATACGACGAATTTAAAATACTGGTCACAGAGCCAAGTCATTGACAATGTTCAGAAGGCAAACAGGGACAGACATATTGGAAATGTTGTATTAGCCCAAGTTTATTGGTTTTTCTCTTTTATGAAAGGCAGAGAGGATTTTGGGTTGGTCACTTGTTACAGATTGTCCTTCGCTGAGGCTTAAGATCATTCGCAAACACTCGTTGCTAAGAAGAGCCGTAGACAACCCAAGAGAGTATAAGGAGTTTGAATAGCGACAACGTTCTCTACTTCGCTCGGGGGTCATTTCAAGCTTCATAATCCTAAGCAATGTTCAGAAATTATAAACATAACAGGACTGGAGGTGGGATACTAACAGAACTACACGATCCTAAACCCAGGCGGCCAGAACAATGGTCCTAACTTTCAGAGAGTCTTCAGTCCTCAAAGTTTGTGCTTATGAAGACCGGTATTAACACCGGAATTCGGCTGAAGAAAAACGGAAATAAATAGAGAGATGAAATACACCATGTAGGATTTAGGTTCTCATGGAGATGGTTGTGGAGAGTTCTGTCTGTATTCGTTTAGTCCATTGAAAAAAAAACCGACGTTGCGGAGAAACATGTCACCTCCATCTTTAGTGTTGAAGAATAAGCCAAGCAAGAAACCAGTATGAAGAAGAGAGCAAGGAGATCCTGAAGATCAAGGCAATATATTCCTATGAAATTTCCGTTGATTTTCAACGAACTACAGGGCGTTATATATATATATATATATATATATCCATTTATGATATTTATACACTTATGTACTGTTTGGCAGTCTTCAGCGTTTTACATGCTACAAATGACGCTATATGATTTTAAACTTGTCTTTCTTGCCCGTTTATTTTCTGTGTGTCCTTATAAATGAAAACAGATATATTGGATGTCTCGCAACACTTTAAACTATTAATCTGTGCATTTTGCAGCATAAACTTAGGCGTGTAAGTTCCAACGAAAACACAAGATATAGCAATGACACTATTGAAAATCATATGACTTATAGACAGTGTCACGTAACTTCGAACAAGGCCCCGCATTCCTAGTCAAACCCCGCGCATAGCTTGTGGTTGGAGGAGTTCTTAACACTCATTCTTCCACTGGCCGCCTGTCACTTCTCACACCCTCCGCCCCCTTGTCTGAAATTTTTCTTCTGCGCATTCAAGGTTACTCTTGGCCTTGTTCGAAGTTACGTGACACTTGCTATAACAAATTATTTTATTACATCATCACGTTCACATTCACCAAAAAGTTTTCTGAAAAAAGAAAAGCATAAATAGCCTACTCTGGATCGTCTAGTCTCTTGTTTATGATATAGAGTTTTAAAATTAATTTATAACTTTCTTCTAAAACGTTGTCCCCTGTGCTTAACTAATTAAGCACTCCGCCATGAAGGTGTATGGGGGAATGGATGTATAGATCCATATTTTCTTGACCTCGACACTAGTTGGAGGGGATTGTTAAGCTTCACGACCCGGCCGCTTTACCCCCGGGGAAAGAGCCCTTGGTACCAATTGGATAGGAGGCTGAGTAGGCCCCAGAGCCGGTATGAACGAAATGGAGAACAGAAAATTCTTGACTCTACCAGGACTCGAACTCTGACCCCTCAGCCGTCCAGCTCGTAGCCAGTCGCTATACCGACCACTTTATTCCGGCTCATATAACTTTCTTCTACGGTCGAAAATCTTCAGAAGCATAAGTCAGTGTTCCAATCACAACGAACTAACTCTAGGGAGCAGAAATCTTGTTGAAGAGGTAGGTATCGGTCGTTACGGTAGTCAGGAAATTCCCCATCCTTTATGGAACCCGAAGATTTGTTGCCATGTTTACATGAGCTCGCGACTGGTCCCTACCCAGAGGCAGAACATTTATTATGGGCCCTTATATTCTATGTCTTTAAGATCCATTTCAATATTTTTCTCCCACCTACACATAATTCTTCCAAACAAAATAATGCATGCGTTTCCTACCTCCCCTATGCGTGCTCTGTCTCCCACCCACTTCATCCTTCTTGAATGATCACCATAACAGAATAATATTCTGTGAAAACTACCTATAGATTATGTAGCAACTCATTATAAAGATATCTCAAGCCTCGGTCTCAACGTAACGTTTCAAAATAGTGAGACTGACATCGATGTAGCTTTTTACAGTTTCATATAAAACTCCATGTTGTAACAAATTTATTAAAAGTTAGTCATTGTAAAAGTTTCCAAGTCCATCACTATATGTTACGACGAATGTGGTCATCATCAAGTGTTATTCTTTTGGCGAGGAAACTGCTGTCTTCTGTTTTGCTTATAATGCGTATTGTTAAATACAGTATATAAGTCCTCTCGATGCACATGTGTGCTTGAGTTGGTGGGTTGTGTTCTCCCTTGTTGTGTTGTGCTGCATGTCTCTTTCGAAAACAAGCCACGTAGCACAACACACAACGAGAGAGAACACAACACACCAACCCAAACACGCATGCGCATCGAGAAGGCTTTGATAATGTTATATTTTAGCGTCCTGTTACACTGATCTGTTACACAGATCCAGCAGTACAACGCATGCAGTAACAGGAGTAAAACACAACACAGAACACGATACACAAATGTATGTAGGAAGAATGCTCACATAAAAGAGGACTGGCGTAATTCGCGTGTTTGAGTGCGACGTAGGAAGAATCCTGAAAAGTTTTATTATTTAGAATGCATCGTCCTCTATGACGAATACAGATTTTAGTCATTTTAGAATTAAGACATTATGGCATGCAGTACAGTAGTTTAACGGGCATAAAGACACCTGAAGATGGCACATTAGTGCTGAAACATGTAGTGTGGAAGTGAAGAATAAGGTGAAAAAGTGTATACACTGTAAGACGGTCAGCATAAACAATGGACAGGCTTTGATATATTAACAACATAAGCAACAACAGAAGACAGCAGTTTCCTTGCCAAAATTTTTAATACCTGATGATGACCGCACTGGTCGAAACATGGAGTGACAGACTTTTAAACTGAATACCTTTTAATAAATTTACAGAACGTTGCGTTGCAAGTGAGACTGTAAAAAAACTGATCTACACTAATTGAAAAGTGCAACAGGATGCTACAACATAATATTAGTGAGGTTGATACACACATGCGCTGCTGCTTACCCTCATATTCTTTTGGGCGCATTCAGAAGCCACGATTTATGAACTCGTGTATGATTAACGTTTCGGAGAACATGTTGCCTCCACCTCCAGAATACATCTACGCAGAAGATGGAAAAGGCATATTCCTCTTAAACGTCGGTGCTCACCTACGAGACTACTTGGTGTCATATCCCACAAGGCCACAATATGAATCCTACTGAACTGCACGTCATAGCACGTACTGAGGAAAGCAAACAGGAGTAAACGAAAGGAATGTTTTTTATCCACCCCAAGAGTATATTTGTGTCTGCTTCTTGTTAAAATCGCATCAATGTGACAATGAGGCTTCGACTTACGCTCTTTCGAGGGAATATCGATAGATCTCTCCATTCGAGTATGGATCTTGACACAATTATGTACATTGCATCAAGCAAAAATTAAACAGGGATACAATCCAATATATCCTTCACACAAGAAGTTCCGGATGGATGCGTGGATACAACATGGGTGTATAGGAAGCCTTTTAACTAGGCTCTGAAGTGATTTATTATACCACTTTGACGTAAAGCAGACAACATTGTCGCTTTCTTGTTCTACTGGTACAAGAATGACACTTGGACGTAAAATAGACAACACTGTTCCCATATTATTTTGTTACTACAAGAATGACAGTTGACCGTAAAATAGAAAACTTTGTTGCTTTATTATTTTGTTAGTACCAGCATGACACTTGGACGTAAAACAGACAACACTGATACTTTTGTTTGCTAGTATAAGGGCGACACTTCGACGTACAACAGACAGCACTGTTGTTTTATTATTTTGTGTGTTACTATAAGAATTACACTTGACGTAAAACAGGAAACACTGATATTTTATTCTCTTTCTTGTTAGTACCAGACTGATACCTGGAAGCAGTACGGACAATAAAACACATACCATGTAAAATGAAAGGCTCCCGTCTGCTGCGGGGACACCATCTGTCCAACATGCAACAACATTCGTCATTACGTCGCGCCTGTGTCCACGCGCAATTGGCATATAAGGCAATACAATGCACTAGGTGTGTGAAGAGCAACTGAGAAGCCCCAGTTGCAAAGCTACTCAAAGTTTCTCAACATTTTATGGAACCCCAAAGTTCATTACCCTGTTTACAAGAGCCTTCTACTGGTCTCTATCCTGAGCCAGATCAATCCAGTTCATACCACCTCATTCTATATCTCTAAGACTCATTTTGATATTATCCTCCCACCTAAGTCTGCGTCTTCCTAGTGGTCTCTTTCCTTTTGGCTTTCCCATCAAAATTATATATGCATTCCTCTTATCTCCATTCGTGTTACATAGTCTGCCAATCTCATTAACCTTGGATTATGAAGCTCATTAATGAAGTTTTCTCTAACCTATCACTTCATCCCTCTTTTGCCCAAATATTCTCTTCAGCGCCCTTTTCTCAAACACCCTCAGTCTGTGTTCCTCCCTTAATGTCAGAGACCAAGTTTCACACCTATACAAAACCACAGGAAAAATTATAGTTTTGCATACTCTAATTGTTATGTTTTTAAACAGCAGATGAGAAAACAAAAGGTTCTGCACTGAATGGTAGTAAGCATTACCCGAATTCAGTCTCCTCTTGATTTCCTCCTGAATCAAGTTTTGATCTGTTACTGTCGTTCCCAAATTCTTACCATGCCACTTCTAAACAGCAACACAGGTGTTATTTTAAATTGTCAGATAAAATGTCTATATTTAAGTGTACGTATGGCCGCGCCATAGCTCAGGCGGCTAGTCACCGCGGCGGCCCGGGTTCGAGCCCAGGTCTAGCCATGTGGGATTTTTGGTGGACGAAGTGGAGCTGGGGCAGGTATTCTCCAAGTAATTCGGTTTCCCCTGTCAATCTTAATTCCACCAACTGCTCCACAATCACCATCATCTACCATCTATCATCTGGGGCTCGTACACTAGGCCAGTAGTGGCCGCAGTAGCAAGTGGACTCAGTCTCACCTACCTAAGAATAAAAATAACAAAAAATAAGTGTACATATGACCTTAATTACAGAGAGGACAGCTCAGTCAATAAAGTGGCTATGGGATGTAGGATTAGACATTTTTATCTTCTGCGCCACGCCTAGACCTGCTGTGGGGACGACCCGTCCTTACATCAATTAGATATCCGCACTTGAAGCAGTCCTCCCTCTGTTGCCCAGCTTTACTGAGAATACTCGTACATGCAACTTCACCTTCCCACCTCCTATACGCCTCAGATGACTGGCGCCTAGAAACAGGGTAACTTTGCCTCATTGTCACGTGAGGGAGTGACGGGGTTTGGATTGGTGACTCGATTTCTTGACCACGGTTGAGGCACTATGCTCCAAACTGGAAGGTCTAGGGTTCGAGTCTCGATGAGGTGGGATTTTTCAATTTACCTAATTCTTCCAGCCGTACTATGGCCCTGGGATCGACTCAGCCTCTAACATAAATGGGTACCAAGAATCTTCCTGGGGGGGCTAAAGGGCGGCCGGCGCGTAAGGCTGACAACCTTACCGCCATCTGTGAGCAGACTGTCTAGAGAAAATGTGTGAGCCTCGACGTCTCACAAACCTACGGGAATTCAAGTCCTGTTACAGAGGTAACTTTAGCTTTTTTTACCTTCTTTTTCGTTTAGTGGGGGGGTGGAGTCCAACTGGGTCCACTCGGTAAGGCGGCCACTGATTGGCCTATTGTACCTGCCCCGGGCGATTAGGATGGAGAATTTGGTGGAATGAAGATTGGCAGGGGAAACCAAAGTACTCGGAGAAAACCCGCCCCAGCGCCACTTTGTCCACCATGAATCTCACTTGACCAGACCCGGGATCGAACACAGGCCGCAGCGGTGGGAAGTCAGCGACTAACCGCTTGAGCTATGGCGAGGCCTTTTTTATTACCTTACCTTATACATATAACTCGTAACTACAAGTAAATATAACAGCCTCACTGATTTACACACTCTAAAGACCACCTAACTGCAACACACACAAAGTCTTCTGTCTTCATTAGTCGTTTCCTGGTAACGGTTCTGACAATGCCCTCTCCTTACGATCTAGCGAATATCCCCCAACTGACTAAATTCTAAACCTGGCCCGTTTATAACCCCTTGGTATGGACCACGTAGAAAACACCATTCCTCATTGTTGTAGTTCAATCGTTTGTTAGATATCTACTGCCTAGCAACGGATCGCTACATATTACATTATGTTAACTGCAAATTATTCAGCTCTACGGGAATACAGCACATTCCAAAAGCCACATTCTTTTTCCACTCCGCAAATAATTTCAAGGGGAGGACACGATTATAAATTTTCTGAACATGCAACGAGTTTATAAAAATGTCACATATTTGAAACATTTATTCGAATATCTTTCGTACCATGAAAAGCATTAATACGTTTACAATGTGGCAAATTTTCACAGAAGTTTGTAGAAATCCCACATTATTCACTTACTGCCTACGTCTGGGGCTATTCTTAAAATTTACAGTTCTCTTTTACGATACTATTTTACGATGTTTATTAAACAGCCCTATCTAAATGTTTACGATCAAAATATTTTAAACTTGTCGAAACTTATAAGGACATGAAGGAAAGATGTAGTTACATGTATGTGTAAAGAACACAGATACTGGAACAGTTATCGCTTTCATTCTTTACGCCATTCGAAACAGAAGAACATGATTACAAACTCTGACCACGTCACACCGTAAATACTGAACTGCGGCAATAAGGTGGCTTGTTCCGTTTCCATAGCAACTAAACACATATAGCCAATCGGCAATAAAACTGCCATTAATTCCAAAACAGAAATAAAATACTTGGCTATTGAAGAACACGTGTTACAGCGAAATAATGTACCCGAAGGTGTTTTACTGGTAACAGAACTGCAGAGACATGTCCCGCATCAAAACCTACGTCCGAATTACGCAGAGCACAAAGTTTTGCCTAAGCTCTTTACTTATTATTTGGCCTATTTATTCATTTATGCTTTCTCCCCTTCTTTAACTCATTTCTCCTTCCTTCGCTTCTATTGGTATTTTGTTCTTTCAGTCTTTCCTCCCTTGTTTCTTGTTCTTTCTCTCTCCGCCCCTTATTCTTCGCCCCCTTCATCATCATCATCATCATCATCACATTCTTCTTCTTCTTCTTCTTCTTCTTCTTCAAGTTCTACAGTTAGCAATAATTTGCCGTTTTCATACCCTCCCCCAAATGTTGATGACCAAGCCCACTTCTTTCAAATTCCCTTCTTTAACTCATTTCTCCTTTCTTCGCTTCTATGGGTATTTTGTTCTTTCAGTCTTTCCTCCCTTGTTTCTTGTTCTTTCTCTCTCCGCCCCTTATTCTTCGCCCCCTTCATCATCATCACCTTCTCCTTCTTCTTCTTCTTCTTCTTCTTCAAGTTCTACAGTTAGCAATAATTTGCCGTTTTCATACCCTCCCCCAAATGTTGATGACCAAGCCCACTTCTTTCAAATTCCCTTCTTTAACTCATTTCTCCTTTCTTCGCTTCTATGGGTATTTTGTTCTTTCAGTCTTTCCTCCCTTGTTTCTTGTTCTTTCTCTCTCCGCCCCTTATTCTTCGCCCCCTTCATCATCATCATCACCTTCTTCTTCTTCTTCTTCTTCTTCAAGTTCTACAGTTAGCAATAATTTGCCGTTTTCATACCCTCCCCCAAATGTTGATGACCAAGCCCACTTCTTTCAAATTCCTTTCTTCCATAATTGTTAGCCTACATTTCTTAGTTTGAAAAAAAAATAAAAGTAGGCTTATGTGATTACCGTGCTATCTCTGCTGTCTATGAATCTTGGTATTTTATGGTACATGGTACGACTATCGTCATAAAGCTAATCATTCAGACATTACACTGCAGAGTGAGTGTCTTTCCTAGTATTTCGTTCAACATTCATCATAGGTCTGTCAAAAAAACTGAGTAGGAAAATGCACCTTGGGCTGGTATTAGGAAAGGTGCGGTTCGCTGACACATTGTCTGCCCGTTGTCTAGTACTACAGTAAAGACACAAACACTCGAGTAAGTGCCGATTTAAAATCAAGAGATATCAGAAGAAAGAACATACTACCTACGTCAAAGTTGAACTATATTCTCAAGTAAAATGGCCGATAAAATGAATTAAGCCAATCAAACATAGAATCTACGTAGCCTCAAACTTCACCAAAATCTGTCAACGCATACAAAATACAAAGGTTTATTTGGGCCGTTAAATAAAGGCAAACATTAAAGCTAATTAATACGATTTGAATTCAAGTAGAAGTAGAAGAAATCCTGAATGTCAAAGTGCTTCAAGCACATCTTCAATGGGTAAATCCTCTGACTGATGCCCTTAAGAACACTCTGAATTCGAACAGGTGAAATACTTGCAGTTTCGTTATCTATCTAATGTTTAGCATTCTTCTCTCACACTCCGAACACCTGAACATTCAATTTAATATTGCAGCAATTGTAAACGATAGACCCATCCTCTCGCCAGAGAGAATGTTACATAAGGACTATAACAACAAGTATTTAATTTGAAAATAATATTACTGGTCGTGGGTCTCAAGGGGCCTGCCACCAAGACGAACTGATTTGCAGTAAACAGATTGTCGTAAAATCAGTGCCGTTGAAAACCAGTGGGCAACGAAGTGACTGTCGAAGCTGAAGAATCTCTACTGTCAAACCCGTTACCAGGAAACGACTAGTGTAAATTATAACAGACTGAGAACATTACCCTGTGTGTGATAGTGATTTGTGAAGTGTAGTAATGAGTTGTATAAATGGTCAATAAATCCGATTACCAATCCAAACCCCGTCTACAGTCACATTCATACGCGTGACAGAACTATATTTCAGCATCCTGTTGCGCTGGACAACTATCTAACTTACAAGGGGGAATCTTAAAGGTGAAACCACCTGTGCTCGTAGACTCTTGGTGTGCTACGTTGTCACTCTTTTACAAACGTTGCTTCTACGAGGTGATTCGACCCTACATACAAGTGAAAAAGTAGCACAGTAACAGTCTACAAGCACGACAAGAAGTTGGGCCTTCAAGACTGCACCTACAAGTTAAATTTCTTACCTTCACCTATTTGGGGCCTCGACCGCCAGTTTCGGATCGTCCCCAAAGAATGTGGCAAACTGCCTCAAGATCTGTGGCATGGGTGAAAGGAAGATCGAACTGATCCTCGTAATGGAAGCCATGACACAGACTCTTACTGCAAACCGTGCAAACAGGAGGCCTTGTCAGAGAACAGGCAGCATACGTAATGAAAGAAAATAGAATGGACAGATCAAGATTTGAGACTATACGTTCTTTATGGAAATTGGAATCTGTAGTGCATGAGGACTGGTTTAAAGAGCTTCATGTAGTGCGAGAAACAGTGACACAAGGCACAGTTCCGTCAGCAGACGCTCAGAATACTGAGCATCGGAGTCTCAAAAGTCACGTACCCAAATGTAGTCGAAAGCTCGTAGATGGAAGAAATAAATTTTGGTAAACAGCGACATCTGCACAACCAGATACCTCCGCCATAAGTTCTGTACAAACTATTTAAAAGAAGAATGAATTTATGTTAACGGCACAGTAGACGTTAATACGGAGGTCGTTCAATGAAACCCACTCGAGGATCGTTTTGGATGGAGTAGAAGGCGTTAGAAAATAGTCTCCAAGGGCTTGAAGTCACGCATCCCACTGATGTACCTGTTGATGGATCCCTCGGCCACGAGTTTCTGGGCCGCAGCTGGAACCACTGCACCGGAATGGTCTTGACGTCTTTATCCAGTCCCAATCTACGGCCCTTTAGTGCTCTATTGGAAGGGGGAAGAACGCGGCCGAACACGCGAACGGATAGGAATTATCCTGCAGAGCAGGTAACAGCTCTGTGTTCAAGCACCACACCATCAAGGAATATAAAGGTGAAGAAATGGTTTTCAGTTATGCGGGAGTGGTCTGCCTCGTGCTTCAGCTAGCTGTTTTCACGGAAAGGGTTCCGGCGCACTTGCAAAATTGGTGGGCCCTAGAGCAGTTCTGATCCTAGCGATCAAGACAAACTGAATGTCTCTACAGGAAGGAAAGTAGAGGGAAACTTCAGGAAGGTCATACACAGGTCTCCGTGGCTTTCCCCGATTCTGTGCCGAATTTTGGGATATTTGCTTGATACGTTTGATTGCAGTTTCCTTAATCTTCTTTCCAGAATAGTGAACATCTTCTCATCTCATTCTACTCAAAGCAATGTAAGATATGATCAAGCATTGTCTAATACTGTATAAATTAACAATTCCTACCATCACCAGGTGTCCTTCCGAAATGCGAAGGCTACCAAGCTAGGAGGAATTAACTTCTTGCATAGCACGAACGAGGTATCACGCAAAGGAACTTCATTTCTGCTCTAAAAACATATGAATCTGACAAGATAACAACTATACTGTCATACTGTATATTGAGCAACTAAAAGCTATCCCTATAACAGGCCGTGAACGCACGTAGGGGTATGAGAGGTCGAGGCTCCCACATTTTCTAGATAGTCGGCTCATAAATGCCGGTAAGGTTGCCAGCCCTACGCGCCGGTAAACCTTTACCCCCCAGAAAGATTCCTGGTACTCATTTCTGATAGAGGCTGAGTCGACCCCAGGGTCGCAGTGCGGCTGGAAGGATTAGGTCAACTGGAAAATCCAATGACCCCATCGGGATTCGATCCCGCGACCTTCCGGCTTGTAGCATAGTACCACAACTAACTACGCTACTGCGTGCCCCATACTGAAGAACTGAAAACCAAAAGTTTGTGGATTTCAACAATGGAATTTAGGCCTATAGTTGCCTCAGAAACAGAGGAACAATGGTATAACTTATTTCATAAATTAAACCCAGTATGTAGAGTTAAAACAGCAAACATCCCGAAGAACGGGCAAACAGGTAAGAGTACATGAAAGCTGAAGTGACCTCCGTTTGAGAAACATTCAAGTGATTCACTTCCAGATGTAAACACAAACGTCATGCTCCTATTCCAAAAGTCAAGTCATCCAACCATTCCAATTTCCCGCCGAAATAGTAGTTCAGTTTCCACAGCACGAACCAAGAATCCGCTCAATTCTTATCGGCACTAATATCACCTGAATTCGGCAAGGTGTGAACACAGTAATGAACCTACGGGTTCCATAATGTATTGGGAAATTCTTGAGCAGCTGAGCGACTGGATGTTTCTCACGAAGGGCTGAGCTCCATGGAGTTAGCTGGTTATGGAATCCAAAAATCCATGATCATGTTCACAAGTGCCTGCCACTGAACCCTATTCTAAACCGAATAAATCCAATCAGCACTCTCCAATTTGAAATCCATCTTAATATTATCCTCCCATCTACGTCTTCCAAGTAGTCTCATTTCTTTGTAGTTCTTGACCAGAATTTTGTACGTGATTCTCTTCTCTCCTGCGTCTGTTACATGCCGCACCCAAACTTTATTTCCTCATCGTTATAAAATATGGAAATAAATTATGAGGTCCCCCATTATACAAGCTAAACTGTAATTACTGCTGTTGATTTGTTCACCGCCAAGTGATAGAACTAAAGAAACGGCAGGAGGAAGATCATAGCAAAGAATGAAAGGGAAAAAGAAAAAGAAAGTAGACAGGAATCATGGCAAAAAGTAACAAAAGAGGAAAGAAAATCATAAATATAAAGATTTGGATGAAGACCACTAGTACAAAGTGCCGTGAACTAATAGTCCATTCACACGCATCGGACACAAATTTGCGTGGGAGGGTAGGGGAGTGGGTGGGATAACTAGCCAAATGGGAACTTCATTGTTACTATGCAGACCTGTATTTCAACTGCTCCCAAAACCAGCCAGGTGGTGCATCTGTGCTCAATTTTTATTGCCTTACATTCGCCTAAACAATGCTGCCCACGAGGAGCCGCGGATTTTTAAACACGACTGGTCAGTCACAATGCAGACGCAATTTTCTTGCCGCTCCCACTAAAATCTGTCGGCTGATAAGCAACACTCGTTCTCTTAGAAATAAGTAACACGTTGTATTAAACATATTCCGCGTCTGACGTTGCAGAACACAGCGAACTTCAGTCTCTTCAGCCGCATTAACGTACTAAAGGAAGCATAAGAAGTGTAATTTAAATTAACTGGTTCATGTATCACGATACAACAAATTTAAATAACAAAGGAAACTAATCGAATGCCTAAAAACCTGCGTCTTTCAAGGGAGTCGGGATAGTGCAGTCGGTATAGCGACTTGTTACGGGCTGGACGGCCTTGGGGTCGGAGTTCGAGTCCCTGTAGGGGCAAGATTTTCTGCTCTTCACGTCGTCTAGACTGGCTCTGGAGCTCAGCCAGCCTCCTACCCAACGGGTGCCTAAAGCTTGTCCTCGGGAGTAAGCGGCCGGGGAGTGAAGCTGTCCACCGACCTCCAACTAGTGTTGTGATCAAGAATACATGGATCTATACATCCATTCCCCATACGTCTTCATGACGTAGTACTTAATTAGTTAAGCACAGGGACAATTTTACCTTTACCTTACTGGCCATCTAACAACAAACCATCTACACATCCAAACATATGGTATAATAACACCATCACGCAGCAGCTAGCTTCGAGCATGGCTGAGGTCAGAACAGCATCGGTTTGTTTGCCTTTACGTCCTGAATGACTCCGGGGCTCTCCAGCCCTACAATCCTACACGGCTCCCTCCGCGAGTGCAAAACAACCAGAGCGTGCAACAGACCACGCACCTCCATTTAGTGCAAAGATTTAGTATGCATCCATTGCACGCTTACTACTTCCATGGCGTTGAGCCAGACTCCGGTGCAATACTCACTGAAGTCGCAGTCCGTGTAACAGGCCGTGTAGGCCCATAGGGTTGTGAGACGTCACGGCTGCCACTACATGCGTTTCACAGATGGCGGTGAGGTAGTCACCCTTACGCGCCGGCCGCCTTTACCCTCCCCCCATAAGATTCCTGGTACTCCTTTCTCTTAGAAGCTGAGTCGACCCTAGGGCCATAGTGCGGCTCTAAGGATTAGGTCAGTTGAAAAATACAACTACCTCATCGGGAATCGAACCCGCGACCTTACGGGTTGTAGCATTCTGCCTCCACCAACTACGCTACCACGTGCCCCTGATCTAGATCATAAATCACCATTTCTCATGTTACACCACTGGAGCGAGTTCTATTTTGGTGTAGAGTTGACGTCACCCAACAGTCTTTCAAATCGGAACCCCTGTCCTCGTCTTCTAGCTGAATGATACTATCTGTGGTTATACAGTCCTGGTGGACATTGGCCACTTTTTCAGTTCCTTAATCCTATACACAGTCCGTAGGACTTCTTGGACGGGGGATCAGCCGTCGCAAGGCCGCTACCTGCACACACAACAACACAAACAAAGAATAAACTCGGACATCATGCCTCGAGTGAGATTCGAGCCCGTGATCGCAGTGTTCGAGCGATCGAAGACAGTTCATGCCTTAGACCGCGCGACCACTGTGATCAGCTGCTGAATGATGCTTCAGGATTTACCTGCAGAATTCCATTCCGTGCCTTTCGAAACCGTATAATTATGTGCGGGGGTTTTTCTTCCATATTTAAAATGTAAACGGTTATGGCGGTCCCACACTTTTATGTGGTAGCGACACACAGACGCTGAAGAAGACAAACTGGAATAGAATTCAGTCAGAAGAAATGAAATACCTACGAACTGCCAAAGGTAGCACTAAGACAGATACGTTAAGAAATGAGAACTTAAGAAAGGAGTTGGGTAAAAGAAACATTGGTAGAAAAAAGAAAAAAGGTAGGAGACTAATAATATGAAAGGCCGGAACAGGCGATTAGCCTAATCCATGAAGTAATGTTGAGGTTTTCTTCGAAATATTCAGATGAGTTTCTGTAACCATATTGTGTGCGTCCGTGCGCGTATTTGCGCGCGCTGTGCGAGAGTAATTATTCATAAACAAGTTAAGCGAACACCTGCGTGGAAGGGGGGAAAATAAACGCCCTTTAAGATCCCGATGTATGCCGCAAAACTTTCTTATACCTTAGAGCTATATAAACATAGTTCCTACGCATTCACAACCATATAGTGCAGGAGATGAACACAGACACCGCCTGAAGGTGGGGACCTTGAAGAATAACCACCTGATCAGTGTAACTAGGAAGGCTTCACCTCTGAACCAGACTGCCTGAGCCTACACCACAGTGTACACCACAATTCAACACCCAGTTTTATAATTATCAGCATTGCTGTAGTACAATGTGGGTTGAAGCTGAGAGCCGTGGGAGGGGCGTGAGTCACTGTTCGCGAGGTGACAACGTGACCGATCGTGAAATCAGGCACTCCCACGTGTCACTATAATACGGTTAGCAGTGCGTGGGCCACGCATAAT
The DNA here is from genome assembly GCF_002891405.2 of Cryptotermes secundus. Taxonomy (NCBI): domain Eukaryota; kingdom Metazoa; phylum Arthropoda; class Insecta; order Blattodea; family Kalotermitidae; genus Cryptotermes; species Cryptotermes secundus. The sequence continues at coordinate 403,632 of NW_019731275.1, read as the reverse complement.
TTGGAGAAATTTAAACTATGCAATACATCACTGAGACGGACTGGCGCCGTGTCCTTCAGCCAATTGTGGATGTAGCAAAGCAGGGAGAGAACAGCACTTACCCGTAACGTTCTTCGGGGCCTACAGCAGCAAGACTCTTAAATGTTCACGGTTTCCAGACGATTTACAGTCATGTCCGTTATAAAATGTGAGTTAAAGGGCAATACGTTTGGCACGTATCAAGTATTGTCATATATTTGGGGTTTGCGTGACGTATAAAACGGAGTTTGGATTTCATGATCGAATTTATTGGACCTTTATATAACTTGTTACAACATTTCATAAATCATTATCTTCGACTGGACCCTCTGACTTCTGACCACTCTTCTCTCTCCTCCAACTTAACTTAACTCTACTACTACTACCACTACCACTACCACCACCACCACTACTACTACTACTACTACTACTACTACTACCACTACTACCACCACTATTGCCGCTGCCGCTGCTGCTACTACTACTACTACTACTACCGCCGCCGCCGCCACCGCCACCACCACCACCACCACCACTACTGGAGCCAAAGTCAGTCACTACTACATATCCTCGGGGAGTACTCCACAGAAAACGCGTCTACTATTGTCGCGTATTGTTGTAGGCACTACTTAGTTTACCAAGAATCTGTCTCCGTGGGAATGTGTTTATCGATATTAGAGTTAATTTCACCGACCACAGAACACATTTTTATTATTGTCACACTACATGTTTCGACCTCAAGAGGTCATCCTCAGGTGTACGAACACAGTTGCACAATCACACGCAATCACAATAATAAAAACGTGTTGTGTGGTCGGTGAAATTAACTCTAATATTGATTAAATACACAACAGGATGCAAGAAACAATTAAAATATGTTTATCGAGCTGTTGCCTAGCAATGGATCTATACATAACAATAATATTCGTTAAGTTCAATTCAGTATATGAATATAAATAACTGTAACAAAAACGGAAGCTGATACAGTGAAAAGTTTCATTTATCCGTGACTTAACATGTTCGAATCGCCGATTGATCGAAAACTCAGCGAATTTTCGTGGTTTTACCCACATACCCAATTTACAAGGAAACAGTCTTTGGTACACAAATTTTATGATTGGATATCATTACCAAATTTCGTGTTAAAAATCCATTCTTTCAGATCAATACGCCTCTACATAAAGTAAATCCAACCGATCACTGGCCGAGCGGTCTAAGACATGAAATGTCTTCACCCGTTAAAACATTGGGAACGTTGGTCCGACTCGAGGTATGGATGTCTGCGTTACTCCTATGTTTGTGTTGTCCTGTGTCGGTACCAGCCTTGCGACAGGCGGATCACCCGTCCAAGGAGTCCTACCGACTGCCGATTAGAGCCATAGTTCCGGATTAATACTGATCAGAAACAGTCCAGAGGGCCTACTACGAAAGGTAGAAGAAGAAAAAAGAAAGAATGAAAGAAAGAAAAAACAAATGTGACTTGCACTTCGGTTTACAGGTAGCTAAAGTCCTTCGAAGTCTAATTTAATACCACTAAACTTAGGTCTACCAAATACTCCCCTTCCTTATGTTTCGCGATTACAATTTTGTATCGACTTATCATTCCCATGCTTGCTGCAAGTCCCGTCCATCTCGTCCTCCTTGATTTAGTCATCCTATAATATGTGTGTAGCCGGCGCGTAAGGATGACAACCTCACCGCCATCTGTGAGCCGATTGTCTGGAAGAATATGGGATCCTCGACGTCTCACAACCCTGTGGGCCTCCATGGTCCGTTACAAGGATCGCTCATTATCTATAATATGTGTGTAGAAATTGTACAGGCATTAACATCATCACCGATGTTGGGTTCTACTGATCATGTAGAGATATTTAATAATGACTGACTCGCTGCATCTCAGTGAGGCCTGTCTTGGGCTCTGTCCATTGTATGAGATATACCGAATGCTAAATTTGAAGTTTAGTGGTCAACATTTACTATAAACACTGAATTGTCAATATAATAAGAGTATTGTCACCTGAAGATGGAAGTACAGCATACTTCCGAAACACCATGTGCAGGGCATATTAAATATAAGTGGACATTGTTCAGTACAGCTCCGGTGTTTTCGGTAATGTTACTATATTTGTTGCTTAAACTTGTGGCATTCTGTTTTCCGGTAGATTATCAATATTTCGAAGAAACTTCCTAACATAATCGTCAGGGTACAAGTCATCTGAAGATGAATCCATTAAGTTCATCCTAAACACTCCTACCAGACTATACGGTACCACAGGCGAGAACAAAATAATCTAAACCTTAATGGCCGTGAAAACTTGAAATATTAGTTGTTGGAGGATAGAGTCCTGGAAATAATAAGACCAACCTATCATGAAATAAGTTATAGCACAGGAAATTATTTCAACAAATAATTTGCCGGTGAACGGAGAAGTTCATGGAGGTAGGCCTAGGCCCACTGGGGCTGTAGTGCCAAGGAAAAAAAAATATATAATTTGCCGAGTTTCACTGTGAATTCTTAGTACGACTGGACACTGCAATATGAAAATGAACCTGACACACTGGCTATTCCGGCTGCAGAGGAACTTGTCGGACCAGTCAGCTCTCCAGACGCTGCCGTATACACAGCCCCTGGTTATGGGTACTTGCTTCCCTGATAAGATGGTAATGAGTTTCCCCAGTGTTCCCATACACGAAAACGTCGACAGTTGTTCTCTCGCTGTCCTTATATGGAAATCTAGTGACCCAGAGATGTACGGCGAAACATCTTCTGAAACAACACTGAAGTCTGCGCAGTACAGCGCTTCGATAAATATGGTCAAGCTTGTCATTAGCCCCTTCCTATTCTTCAATTCGTCCCTTTTTGCTAATCGTTCTTGCAGGAAGAAAGAAACAAGGGAAGAGAAAATAATCCGCCCTGCATTGTATTTTGGAGGCACCAAATTCCAATTTCGGCCTGCACACTGACAATACTTAACGTTTACTGCATCAGCAATAATTCATAATGCAACAAAATTACAAAATCAGTAGATACTATTTTCAACATTCGATGCGAATAACACTTGCCCATACCGGTGGTCCCCTTAAACGTACTGCCATTTTCTTCCTTAGGGTAAAGGTAAAGCTATCCCTGTAATAGGCCGTGGAGGCCCATAAGGTTGTGAGACGTCGAGGCTCCCAATTATTTTAGACAATCGGCGGTGAGGTTGTCAGCCTTACGCGCCTGCCGCCCTTTGTCACAGAAAATTCCTGGTACTCATTTCTGTTAAGAGGCTGAGTCGAACCCAAGGCCATAGTGCGGCTGGAAGGATTAGGTCAATTGAAAAATACAATGACTTTATCCTGAATCGAACCAGCGACCTTTCAGCTTGGCTGCCTACATAAGTAACGACGTAGCATCAATGTTGTTTTAGCCGTGAAATATGAGGTCAGAACCTCATATGTGTGTGTGTGTGTGTGTGTATCCATCATAGTGACCGCGCGTTTGAGGGCGTGTACTGTCTCTCACCGCGCGAACACTGAGATTGTGGGTTCGAATCCCATTTGGGGATTGTGGTCCAGGTTATTTCGTGGGCTATAGAAATGCGGGAAATTATGGGTTCGTGGAATTAATTAGGATGGGCAATTAAGGTGGGGAGCTAAGGATTCGTAGAGATTATATTCGTTCTCGTGAGCCACTCACGGATAATTACGATCACATTCACAACAGAGGGTACAGATTCATTCACCACATTTGTTAATTTGTTGCACCTGAGCGGAGTTATTCTATAGACAATTCAGGGTGGCAACGCGTAGAGAAGTTGCAAGAGGCGAGCTGCTAAGAAACATGTCTTCCTGAGGAGCTCACGTCAGTATCCTCTTCAGAAGCTGAGGACGCAAATACGAACCTCCGGAACTCAATACAGTGTTTAAATGTTCCGAATTCCACTAGTCAATCGCCACGAAATTACATCACTACATCAAATTACGTGAAATCGGCACCTGTTTTCCATAAACATCTGGTCTGAGTGGAGTTTTGTTCACGTCCGCTGCACACTAACTTATCACCCGTAACTGTCAAGGACCACGATGTCTGAAGCAAGTGCCTGCAAATTTCCAAGTTCCGCGTATTATTACATAGATACATCCTAAGCAAATGCAGGGTAACATTCTCCATAAATATTAACACGTAACCCGTAACACGCGGACAAAAAGAATAAGTTGAAATCAATTTCGCTTCAATGAAATAATATCAAACCGTATCAAATTAAAACCCGAATTATTTGACCTAAATTTCGAGCAGTTACACTGGATTTTTCTGTGTTGGTGTTGTCCTAACTTTGCGATGGGACGACCTCCTTGCAATAAGATACCTGGAAACAGGAGGTCTTGGAACACACTGGTGGATAATGCTATATAATCATCCGAAAGAACGTCCGAAATACGAGCAATCTGTCGTGTACTATATTTTGATATATAGACTTAATAGTAAAATAAATGGAAATTTAATATCTGAAGAACAAGCCTCATGGCAAATTGTATGTGTTCTCGTGGAAAAACAAGATGCAAGTCCAGACTTTTAAGCAGCGCCTTTACAGAGGTATAATTTGAAATAATTATTCCGTTCCAGCAAGATAAATAACAGTCTCTAGCCTTTAATTATTGATGATGAGCGCGGAACGTAAGACGTAATTCACTTTTGGGCACGATCACGTGGGAGCAACGAGCAGGTAAGATGATAGACGAAGGTACTTCCCCATCGTTAGATTTATGTTGTACGACATCCTGTCTGATGAACGCCCTATATCCGACACTTTTCAATCACTTGCCAGCGTCTCTAATGTAACTAACAGCGAAAATTTGATTGATAAATGTCAAGATAACATCTCTTCTGCCAGTAGTCTTTAGGCAGGAGGCTACTGGATTCCGCCGTGTTCGACCCACGGATCGACACCCATTTTGGAAGTGAATAACGGGAGCTAGGGCGTATTCCCCAGTTATAACACAGCCGTGATTTAAATATCAACACAATGCAGAGCCAGCGCGTGGTCTGCAATTTTGGCAATTCGAAAGGCGTTGCGTTGATGCACGACACTGGTTACAAGACATGATGTCTGACTGGGTCGGTGATGAAAGTGACCACGCTTGCAGATAAATTGTGTGCCACGCACTTCATCACAGTGAACATATGTAATGTTAATACAGCTGCATATTTATGGCTTTACAGATATAGTTTCATACAAGCCTGGTTTTTTTTTCCTTGGGGGTGTGGTGAGACTGAGTCCACTTGGTACGTTGGCCAGTAATTGAACTACTGTACCAACCCCAGATGAGAGACGATGATGAGTGTGGATCACCCGGTGGGATTAGCAGGGGACACCCAGGTACTCGAAGAAAACCTACCCCAGTGTCATTTTGTCCACCACAAATCCCACTTGACCTGACATGGGCTCGAATCCGGGAAGCCACGGTGGGAAGCCGGCAGATAACTGCTTCAGCTATGGAACGGACCTTCATCTAAGCCTATGTATATTAGTCAATAACCTGCAATAATTATAGTAAAGGCAATTAAGTTCTGCAGGCATAAACATGAGATTAACAGCAATTTGGATCGAAACAAGGATTGGGCCTACATTACATTACGAGTATGGTCATGAGGCAAATTGGAAACGGTAGGCGCAGTGTGTGTATCTTAATTTATGTATTTTTTCTGCAGTTCCATTACACGTTCTACACCTACTGTGCATTCCATTTTACCAGATGGCACCTAATCTAATACGTATAAGCAGAACAATCCGACAAGAAACACCATGTAAACATTGGCCAATGTACGGATTCAGCAGAAAACATATTATGAACGTACTAATTGCCTGAAAATGGTCTCTGCGGCCAGAGCATGTAGCTAAGTTTATAATCTATTATTATTATTATTATTATTATTATTATTATTACTATTACTATTATTATTATATTAAACTACTTTCATTATTTTGAAAAAAATAAAAGGAGGTTAACGTGATCACATTGCCGCCTGTGTTTGTGTTCCCCAGCGTTGCTAGGCAACGGCTAGATAAAAACGACACAGCAACGAATGCATATGCAACTATACAGCAACAGTTGGACGCGGTGTTTTCTAAGCGGCACTTGTCAGTTCCTTCCTCTCGTCGAAGAGAAGGCCCCAATCCAAAACGTGAAAAGTCTTGGAAGGAACAAAAATGTGGTCATGGGTCCTGAAGGCAGCAATTTAGGCGACCGACCGGTTAGTTTTTCTCATAACTTCTTTCTACATGTGGGTTGTATCAACAGAACTCCCCACAAATACGCTTAGTGGGGGCTGGAGTCCAACTGGGTCTACTCGGCGCGGCGGCCACTGATTTGCCTATTGTAGCCTGCCCCGGGTGATTATGATGATGGAGAATTTGGTGGAATGAAGATTGGCAGGGGAAACCGAAGTACTCGGAGAAAACCCGCCCCAGCGCCACTTTGTCCACCACAAATCCCACTTGACCAGACTCGGGATCGAACTCGGGCCGCCGCGGTGGGAAGCCAGCGACTAACCGCTTGAGCTATGGCGCGGTCGAACTCCGCACAAACGCTACAGTAACAGAACATTACGCTCCATTACAATACTACGCTAATACGAGAAGTTACATAATAGCAGACTAACTCCACGGAGTTGAGTCCTTCTTGAGACGCCGCCAGTCGCTCAGCTTCTCCAGAATTTATAAATATCTTAATGGAACTCAAAGATTCATTGCCATATTCAAAAGAGCTCGCCATTGGTCCGTATCCTAAGTCAGACGAATCCAGTCTATATCACCCCATCCTCGTTCTCCCACGTACGTCTAGGTAATCTTTTCATAATGGTAAATTTGACCCTGTGCTTAATTAAGCATTACGCCATGAAGGCGTATAGGGAAGTGGATATATACATCCAAATTTTCTTGATCTCGGCACTAGCTGGAGGTGAGTGGTCGGCTTCACGCCCGGCCTCTTTACCCCCGGTGAAAGAACCCCCGTACTCATCGGATAGGAGGTTTGGTGGACCACAGCCTGTGTGGACTAAGTGGAGAAGAGAAGATTCTTGATCCTACCGGGACTCGAACTCCGACCCCTCGCTCGTGCAGCCCGCAGCCAGTCGCTATACCGACTACAGTATCTCGGCTCATTATAACATTACAAAGTCTATTCCTGTAATCGTCAGTCACTATAGCAATATCTCTGCAGTCATATCGCCCCCCACCAAATAAAATTATGTTGGTATTCCTGTAGCTTGCTGTTCTTACTCTACTCCTATATGTACTGCAGCCGTACCCTATGAAGCCGATTCTACAGCTATTCTTAAATCACTGTTATTACAGGAATATATGAGTAGTTACTGTAGTGAGAACTTAAGGGTTGCTTCTGCAACGCTAACTTTCAACCAGTGTTACCATAGCAACGTCATTACTGTAGCCGGATCCTAACAAGTGAGTTCTGCAGCGAACCTTGTTACCCTCTCGCCGTTGCTATAGCAATATTTTTACAACAGACATCGTAGCGCTGTCGGCTAATGAAGCTCGTACCCACAGCGATAGTTAAAAGTATTTCCAGTTGAGTTCGTAACTATTTTACATCGTCAACGTCAAGGATCACACCCAACTGCCAAGTCCTTTGTCACTGACGCCTCATTTGGCCAATTCATCAGAGTCCTTACCCTCCCTAACGATGTTAACTTCCTCCTTTTCTCGTGTCGATACTGGAGCGCATGCCTACGACACATGAACATGATTTGTCTTGTCTTTAGTATATTTATCTGCTTATTTTCTCCGATTCTTTGCTTGCATGGTATCTCTGATACGGCACTGTATCATTTGCTGAAGTTGTTTAGCGAAAAATGAGCCCGATTAATTACTGGGGCGGTAAAACAGAAACGACTGAAACAGACATATTTTTCAGCGTCAACATGTGACCTTGGTAACCGTCATGAGGGAAAATCATACGAAGAAAATGTCAGGATAAAGGCGATACAGACGAGATTCGAGCTGAGAATATTCTGAACAGAAGTGAGACGCATAAATGCTGGAGCTGAGGTCCTAATTATCTGCGAATTCAGCAATACTTCCTTGTTCACAGAGCGCGCTGAGCAAAGTCAGAAACTTCCTTGTTTGCTGTCAGCACTGAAGCAGCAGGGCAAAACCGAACTGTCTGCCTCTGATAGCATATGGGTTTAACAGTGTAAATCATTCCAACAGACAAATAATTTGGCAACAGATGTTCCGTTGAAGCAGCGCAAATAACAAAACAAAGTTGTGAACTGATATGGAACATAAAATCGTCATGACAACGCGATTATTATTCGAGGCACATATTTTCAACGATTTTACCCGGTAAATAGACGCTAAACTTTTCAGCTATAATGGTATCCCTAAGCACCGCTCTCTACTGTTTATTGTGGTCTGTCAAGAACTAGAGAGACGGCATCTCAGGCTATCAGCCCTAGCATTTATCCTTTAGGTCATGGGGGGGGGGATATTCATGTAATGCTCACTAACATTCAGTGCAAAAACAGTTATCACACGGTCTGTTTTAAGAAGCATTAACATGAAAGTTATGGTGTACACAAGGACATCAGGAGTACAGAATATTCTCTGATGCGTGAAAAGATGTTCATCTGGTCAAGAATATTTTGGATCCCGAAGGTTGGTCAATGTATTCAAGGAAATCAGGCGCTGGAATATACCTGGAACCAATTAAATTTAAATTTAAATTTTTAAATTAAAAAAACACTCTCACGTCCTATTTCTACTACCAGTATTGATCTTACATTTAATAACACAAAATTCTTTCGTCCAGTGATGCGTCTGGGTCCATTCTCGCTTGTCCGCCGCTGCTTCGTGTCTAGTTATGTCTTACGAGTGGTGATTTGCGTGATAATACTTTCTTCAATAAGAAGACAATCAAATTACTATAAACTATTGGCAAGTGGCTTCAGTTTGAGTCCAGACGGTTGCAAAATATATTAATGTTAACAATATTTATTCAAGAGATAATGCCATTTTCGATTTGCAACTGATTTGAGTCTCATGAACGTAACGCAAATCGTAAAGCGAGTGGAATTCAGTAGTAGGTCTGAAGCCTATTTATGGCACGTGTCCTTACCCACAACTGTGCCGCAGTTTAGGAGCAATGTCTGATCTTCCGTGACAGAAAGGTTATCGACGTAAAAAGATTGTGGCACGCTACAACGAAGTCTTTGAAAACATGGCAATTCTTAACCGCAGGCACCGATCACTATGAATCATGCAGATCTCTTTTAAGTCGAATTATCGTACACCTAAATGATCAAAACTTTGATTCCAGATATTTACTTAATCCGTACCGCGCCATAGCTCAAGCGGTTAGTCGCTGGCTTTCCACCGCGGCGGCCCAGCTTCGATGACGCGTCTGGTTAAGTGGGAATTGTGGTTGACAAAGTGGAGCTGGGGCAGGTTTCCTCCGAGTATTTCGGTTTCCCCTGCCAATCTTCATTCCACCAACTGCTCCACAATCACCCTCACCTATCATCTGGGGCTGGTACAATATGCCAGAAGTGGCCACAGTACAAGGGACCTAGTCCCAGCCCACAAGCAATAAAAAAATACTTAATCCGTTCCTCTTATACCTTTACGGTGTCAAGGTTGCTTTCTTCATTTTGATCATTTTACAGACGGTAGGGCTCCTTGGACGAGACATCAGCTCGTCGCAAGGCCTCTACCTAAAGACAGGACAACAAAAACTGAATAAACACCTACACACCAAACATCCATGCCTTGCGTCGGATTCGAACCCACAACCCCGACTTCCGAGCGAGAGAAGCCTGTAGATGCCTTAGACCGCTCGGATACCGTGACCGGCTTCCAGATATTATAAATATAATTAACAATATACTAGAGAGCAACTCAGAAATTCACATGAATATTCGGAAAGAAATAATACACGTGCTGCAAATAGTGACGGAAAAAACTACTTCCAGTTTGACCAGCAATACTAAATAATAAACAAACCGACGGGTTAGCCATGGGTGCCCCAACATCATTAATATTAGCTGAAACATATTTACAGCACATGGAACATAAACATGTATCCAGTCCTAAAAAAAACAACAAATAATCGCATATTTCAGGTACGTCGATGACCTACTCTTATACGACCAAACAAAACAAACGCCGAACAAACACTTAACGAATTCAACAACTTAAAACCATCCATACAATTTACTATAGAGAAAGAACTACATGAAGAAATCAGCGTCTCAGATCTCACAATACATCGCACACACCAAAAGTTGAAATTTTCCATATACATAGGAGACCCACACAGATCGATATTATAATACATAATAGCTCTTGCCATCCATATGAACACAAACTATTAGGTATTAACTACCTACTAAATCGATTACACACACATCCAGTAATCAAAATATCAAAGCAAACAAAAAAACACTGAAAACATACTGCGAAATAACGAGTGTAACACAAACCTTACCGAAAAACCACCCCCACAGCTACAAAAACAAAGCATACACACTGATCCCAAGCACCACATGACTAAATGGTCCACCTTTACATATAGCGGCAAAAAGTAAAACAAATAACCACGTTGTTTAAAAACAGGGGAATAAACGTAACCGTTCGCACACAAAACACAATAAAAACATATCAAAGCACCACATACAAAACAGATAAATTCAACAATAGCGGCCAGATGGGGCTCCACACCAAGATTTACTGACTGACCATCAGTCGCAATGTGACTTTGACTCTGACTTTTGCAAACGACAGACCAGTCTTCGCGCCAGAGAGGGCACCCCACATAAAAAAACCTGAAACTGTCTGACGGGAATAATGTTCTGGTCTTAAGGCCCAGATTGGTACCTTAATCCAAGACAGACTGGGCGATTGACCGTCGGTCGTAACATGACTTTGACTTTGGCTTGAAGCAGTTAAGCAGTCGAAGACTTAGGTGTGAAGCAGTCAACCCAGGAGAGTTCAGTTTATAATTCAGTTCTGTATGGGCGGCTGTGAAGAGAGAAAGTTATGGGTAATATCCGGAGTGTGTAATTCAGTGAGACTGTTACAGTTCCTGTGTTATAAATCCGTTGCCAGGAAACGGACAGTGAAAACATTGTAAAAGCGCAGCCATTGTTCAGATTTGCTACCTAGCAACGACTAATGTAAGCTTATGTTGGATACGTTATTTATGTGTTATAATTAATTGTAGTTACGATCTATAAGTGGTCAATAAATCCAATTACCAATCCGAACCCCGTCTATTGTCACTGATACGAGTTGCAATATACTAAACACAGGGCATACGTACGGAACAATAACAGATACCATGGATGTCATAAGGACCGGAAGAAAGGACATTTGAATACCTTAAAAAAATATTACGCTTATAAAATCAATAGGAATAACTTGCATATGGACAACACATACATTGACACATACAACCCCTTATTTCAGACATTACACGAACTTTACGACAGACAGCGGGACACGCGCCCAGAGGAAATATAAAAGCGGGAAAAGCCACTCTGCATGATCCATAAAAGAGACATAACGCCCAACTACTGAGAATAAAAATGCCAAAGGGGCACGTAGTACATAGAAAATAACAGTCGAACAAAAATAGCAAATTCATAAAATAATAATATACTTTTGCATTAACAATAAACATTACAGATTACAGAAACATGGACGCGGAACGAAGAGAGATTTATATTCTCAAACAAACACATTTTAATGTAATGAACGGTATGCTATAGCATGGAAAACAATGACATACGATCTAGTGCATCGCGACAGTTTCAATGAGTGAAAATTTCCTAAAGATGGCCAAGTAGGGCCAAAACATGTAGCAAATGATGATTTTAATATGATTTTACATAAAGAGATGGTGAACAGTTTTAGGTTGCATTACAGACGGAAGTGAATGAGCGGCTGAAGACAAATACTGGAACGCAAAGGAAGACAATGGCGTAAATTACACACCGACGGTATCTCTCACGTACATTCCTCTCGTAGTCTTGTGAACAGTATCACTGAGGAAATTTCGGTCTGCAGAGAACGGGAGAAGTCAAGTGCTTGCCCAAATATATTAAACTTAACTGACTTTTCGTAGTCGAAGCCGAGGGCATGCGGTAGCGTAGTTGGTTGAAGCAATGTGCTACAAGCCGGAAGGTCGTCGAAGCCTAGCGCTTGCACGATAAACAGTTGTGGTACAATGGGAATTACCAACTGCCCCAATTTTTATTTGTAACGATGTTCCGGAGACCGGACTCTGTCTCCGATCTCACGTACAAACGCATTCTGTAGGGCCCAATTGATAATGCTAGTCCCTATCTGCGGACACCAGGAGTAGCGCAAGACACGATACACAGAAACCACCTGCGGGACTTACGACAAGAACACACCTTCAGCCATGCACGTGAGACTTTGTACCTACAGCCACGCATAATATTGCCACCAGAGTACACCAAACCTGAGCCCAACTTATATTTGATGCTGAAACTAATAATACACACTGATCAATTTTTTGGAGCTGGTAAAATATAAAAAAACAATAAACTCAACAAGTGAAAGCAATCAAAATTCAAGTAAGCAATATTTCCTATTTTGCAAGAAATGAGCCATTATCGATTAAATTAAACACCGACATCATATAGACATCCTCGTAAACTCATCCTTTAAACCCAGAGTTGGAATATTTCAATATAATCTTAAACTGGACGGGTCTCTAACTTGCTAACGGAAGTCCAGATGGGAGTGATAACCGAGCTTGGTTGACTGATCGGATAAGCTACTAGAGATAGATGGACTTATGCCTTATATTTCCTGTACGTGGTGTTAGGTTCAATCGGTGTTGTGAAGGGACGCAAAGCTTGTTTTCATTTTTACATTCATTTTATTGCCCGGGAAACTTGCAAGAAAGGAAATTAATGTCCAGCAAGAATATAAAATGAGTCTCCTTAAGAGTAAGGTAGAAATGAATACTAGAAAGCTTGTTGGCTTATCAAAGCTGCTGTTTCAGTTACATAAAAGAAACACATTATAGTAATTTACGTTCTGAATGTTTCAGTAGAATTAAAACACCATATACAGGTATATGAAGCCGAAACGTGTTTGAAATTTCTTATAGTTTATTTTCATTAACACGCGTGTGATGCTGGTTGTGTTCCAAACTCCTCTCTTTCCACAGTTCCCAGTGCCAAACATGAACTGGGCAAAACTGAACGCGTCACGTAGCGGTTAACTTAGGAACCACTTACGCACACTGCCGGCATTGTTATCAATCAACTGCCAGTCGGCAGCACACGTACAAGTAACATACTGGCGATGAGAATCTTTCCAATATGCTGAGATGCGGATGTTCAATTTCGGTTTCAAATTAACTTTCCCATGTTTGTTTTTTATTGTTATTTAAAGAAACCTGCTTCAGTTAGATGGTCTGTATTTCCATGGTAGCAACAAATCATCTTGTTAACGTCATGTTACCTGTAACTGATGAGAAATTGAGGATCGTGTTTCTTGCACCATAGAGTAGGACCAGAATGGTGAGTGTTTCTGAGTAGTATCTTATACGTAGCGTAAGAAATGTCAAGGATTAGGATTACTGGGTTCTCGGACTTTTCCCATCGTCTGGTATTCTAAAAAAACACACAAGGAACACGAAGTTGTGTTTTTGTGCCTGTCGAACACCTCCACCGTGACCCTGCGAGTCGTAGGAGGCGACGAAAGGAAAGTCTCAAATCTGAGACAGTAAAATATGGTCGCGAGTCCCAAGGGACTCGGACACTAGTAAGACAGACCCGTCCTCTCGTCAGAGAGGGCGCCCCACAAAAATAAGGCCGTAACTGTCAAACGGTAGTAATTAATATCTAATCATGAGCCCCAGATTGACTGACCGACCGTCAGTCGCAATGTGACTTTGGCTTTGATTTTGACTAAGGAGCCAGTATTCGGCAGAACAGAAGTCAGCCGGTCAGTCGAAGCAGCCGCGGGAGGAAGAAGAACTAAACGCGTGATTAGAAGATTTTATGTGTGATAATCAGCGATAGTTGTGATAAGTGAGAAGGCATTGTTAGGATTGGTAGTGTGTAATTAAGCGACACTTGTATAGCTCCCGTGTTATACTGTAAATAAGTGAAGACTATTGAAGATAGAGTGAATAGAATAGAGCGTAGGGTTTGTAAACTGTGTAAACCCGCAACAGTGTTATAATTAATTGTAGTTACGATTTGTAGGTTATTAATAAAACCAATTAGCAATCCGAACTGCGTCCACAGCAGCCCAAACAAGCTACAAATATATATATGCCGGTCACGGTAGCCGAGCGGTCTAAGGCATGCACTGTCTTCGCTCGCTCGGAAGCCGGGATCGTGGGTTCAAATCCCACTCACGGCATGGATGTTTGTGTGCGTTTTTCTGTGTTTGTCTACAGGTAGAGGCCTTGCGACGAGCTGATCACTCGCCCAAGGAGTCCTACCGTATGTGTAAGATCTAGTGAACCGAAGTGAAACGGAGAGTTTCATGNTCTTTACCCAGCCACACACGTCTTCGTCCGATGCAAACCGATGTCCACGATTGTCTCTCTTCAGGTCTCCAAAAATGTGAAAATCACGTGGGAGAGATCTGGGCTGTAGGGGGACGTTGAAGCACTTCCTAACCAAATCACTAGCGTATTCCTCACAGAGCTGGCAGTGTGGGGGCGCGCATTATCATGAAGAAAGATAATGCCGTTCGATATTATTCCAGGGCGTTTTGACTTTATGGCACGTCTCAGATACTGCAAAGTGTCCTCATAGCGCTGTGCACTGATTGTGGCCCCATGCTCGAGAAATTCGACAAGCAGACCCTTGCAGTCGAAGAAGAACGTCATCATCACTTTACCGGAAGTTGTGTGTACGGCTTTGGATTTCTTCTGTGGGGGAGAATTAACGTGTTTCCACTGTTGGCTCTGCCGTTTGCTCTCGGGTTCAAAATGGTGGCACCAAGTTTCGTCCCCAGTGGCAGTACGGGACAGAAAAGCATACTCTTCCTCATGGTATCGTTGCAAGTGACCCAGTGATGCAGCCATTCTCTGAGTCTTCTGTTCCTCCGTGAGTTGATGTGGAACCCACTGCGCGCAGATTTTGCGGTACATCAGGTGTTTTGTCACAATGACGTGTACGGAACCGTGACTTATTCCCATCAAGAGACTGATTTCTTCCATAGTGATCCGTCGGTTTGCCCGGATATGACCATCCAACGCAGCAATAACATCAGGGGTGATGACACGATGAGCCTGTCCTGGGCGAGCATCATCTTGCAGTGACACACGTCCTTCTTGGAATCTCTTATGCCACGCCAGCACACGCGAACGTGACATGCTGTGTTCGCCGTAAACAACAGACATGCGACGATGAATTTCTCGTCCTCCTACTCCTTCAGCAGTCAAAATGCGCACTGCACTTCGCTGTTCTTCTTTACCCGCCTCCATTACTGATGTTCAACGACCATACGTAGCGCTAACCTTACTTCCAGCAAAATAAACAAACGACTAGTGTGCAAGGGTACGTTGTCACTGTGCTTTCCCGAGTCCCCACCAGATGTTCGTACCGTAAGCAAATTCCAGTGTTACCAACTTGCGCGCCGTGTGAGTTATACGTGGTGACCAGTTTTCATTTGACTGCCCCTTATATAACCACCCAGCCTTTTACTCATTGGGTACCGGGGTCTGTTTCCCTGAGGGTAAAGCGACCGGGGTGTGAAGCTCACCACTCACTCTCAACCAATGCCGAGGTCTAGAATACGTTGATCTATACATCCACTCCCCCATACGTCTTCATGATATAGTGCTTAATTAGTTAAACACAGAGACAACTTCATACACATAAATTTCTCATTTTAGTATAGTTATACTTCTAGATTAAAGTGAGTTCCGTTTTAACTTTGCTGGAGATTACTGTCTAAGGAGGGACACCATCTCTTTACCATGGTTACTGCGAAAATATATTAAGGCTGGGTAAATTATTCTGTCACGGCAGTTATCACGGGTCGTCTACTGGTGCAGATGGCTATGCTTCCACTGGTTTCCTTCATAAAACGGATAACTTGTGTCTGCGTGCCCTCTGTATCGTTGCTCTACAATCATTCGTCATTCCTCGCCTTCATTTCCACGGAAGGTAATCAAGTTTGCTGTACCTGATTCCCATACAATTCGGTATAATCGGTGTGCCTATAGAACTGTCAAGCGGGATATATTTACTGTGTATAGACACCCAGGTATATCAGTGTTACTAACACACACACACAATAATATACTGTTGTTGCCAAATCGACCATTTATTATTCACTCTGAGATTTTGCAATCTCTTTGTTTCAAGTACCTTAACACAAAAGGCAACATTCCTTGTATTAAAGAGCCCAGCCTGTGCTGAACATTTCCCATAAATACGAATGTGATTACCCACACTGTACATTTATGTTGCAGACATGCTGGTTCAGGGTTATTTATAAGGGGCAGTAACGACAAGCACCTTGTCATTATTCACTGGCGTAATTTACATCATGAAACACAAATCGGATAGCCTCAAGCTGGTCATGAACGATGCACCATGATAGTTTCATTCATGCTGAAAATATGAATGACGTCATAAATAATTTTAAATGTGGAATCCAATTCAGTACAACCAGCGCGCAAACAGCGGGGTATCATGTTTCAGCTGTACGCGTTCTTCGCACGAAGCACGTCTAATGGACACATAATGGGGAGCCTCGAGCCGGGATAGCGACGGA
This sequence comes from Cryptotermes secundus, assembly GCF_002891405.2. Taxonomy (NCBI): domain Eukaryota; kingdom Metazoa; phylum Arthropoda; class Insecta; order Blattodea; family Kalotermitidae; genus Cryptotermes; species Cryptotermes secundus. The sequence goes on along the minus strand of NW_019731275.1, from coordinate 386,836 downwards.
CTACGGGTTGGACAACCGCTGTTCGATTCCAGGCAGGAACTAGAGATTTTAATTTTCTCTACAGCGTCCAGACTGCCTCTGTGGTCTAGTGGTCAGAGTTCGATTCCCGGCGCTACCAGATTTTTTTCTGATAAGTAGTTCTGGAACGGGGTCCACTCAGCCTCGTGAGGATAACTGTGGAGCTATTTCAAGGAAATAGCGGCTCCGGTCTAGAAAACCGAGATTAACTGCCGTGGGAATTTGTTGCGCTGACCATGCCATACCCTATATCCGTTAAGTTGACATTAACTTCGCCGACAAGCGGCGGTCACTCCGTCGGTATAGTTCACTTGCGGACTAAAACCACGGAGTTTTTGTTTGTTACAGCGTGCAGACTGGCTCTGTGATATATCCATCCTCCTACCGAGGTCTCTTTCAGAGCAGATAAAGTGGCCAGGGCATGAAACTGACCTCTAACGTACAACCAGTGACGAGTTCTAGAACAGTGGAGCTATGCCTTCACTTACCCACACGTCTTCATCGCGTAGTGCTTAATTAATTAGGCACAGGGAACTCTGCCTTTACTTTATAATGGAAAGCTATGGCCGCCAGACTGTTTCATCGCAGGAACTGGTAAAGGGATATCGTCGAAGTTTTGTAGTGTGGAACTAATAATAAATGTTGTCAGGAGAATTTAATTTCGGCGCGTACCGATGAATTATAACTCCTACTTTACATAAAACAAGAGTTATAACAGTTCTATAAAATATGATTCACTGTAGAGAAAGAAACTACACGTTGATTCAAGGTCAACGGCTTTTCTCGAAATGTTTCTTGAGACTCTGAATATTTACCAAGACGTAAGGAAAAAATGTATTGCTCTTATACTGCGATTAGCTTTGCACCGTTCGATTTGTACCAGCAATGAATGAGCATCACTGCCAATGAGGTATGCCAAATAACAAAGAACTTATTTAGGAAATATGAATGCTCCTTTGTAACACATCATGCTTCTCTTCTAAATTGAACTGCCCGCACGCCACTGATCACCGACAGAGTCCTCTGGATGTTGCGTTACAAAAACCTTCCTTGCTGTATCACATTATCCCTTTTTAGGCCGACGTATAACGAAGGGAACACGTCTAACAGCGAGTCCGTCCATACTTGTAACTGCATCAAATACACATGAAGGAGTTAGGCCTATCTGCTAATCGACATTTAACAAACTCAACTCTCAGACGAGTGGGCGAGTGAAGCTTCCAAACATACAGTTCGTGATTGGATTATTTAGTAGCCTGGATACCTCACTGGGTAAAGACACTAACTTCGGGCACGGAGAACGAGCTTCAATTCCTGACGAGAGAAAATGTATTAATCTCTTTTCCACCACGTTCAGACGAACTCTGTAACTTGCCCTCCCACCAGCGCTCCTGACACTGCTTCTTATTAGTAGCCTATTTTTTCCCCTTGGCACTACAGCCCCAGTGGGCCTAGGCCTACCTCCATGAACTCCGTTCACCTCGGTTTCTGTAGATCTTACACATTCGGTATGACTCCTTGGGCGAGTGATCAGCTCGTCGCAAGGCCTCTACCTGTAGACAAACACAGAAAAACACACACAAACATCCATGCCCTGAGTGGGATTCAAACCCACGATCTTGGCTTCCGAGCGAGCGAAGACAGTGCATGCCTTAGACCGCTCGGCTAAATTCCATTGCGAAGGCGGGTTACAGTATCTTCATCGTAGCCCTGCAAGTCGCACAAGGCGACGAAAAGAGAACCTGGCGCCTAGAGGTATAGCTGGACCTGGTCTTCCAGGTTGGGGGTTGGACGCAAGACTGATGATCTTGCTCTGTTAAAAAGTACCGTTGCGAAATCCAAAGAAGTGAAACCCGGGTACCAAATCTGCCAAAATAGGCTACGACTCAAGAAGGGCTGTTCTGCCAATGATGATGTTTAATATAATACGAACATGTGGGTCCTGTCTCTCAAGATGTCAACACTAAATCTATGTAGTATACTCATAATTCTGCATGCAGCTTCGTCGACAATGTCAGCCCCACACAGTGTAGCAACAACACGTAACAGCTGTGAGTTTGGATTGCCTGCCATAGTAGGTCTAGCTACTTAGTAATTCCTGTGACTTTATTTCCCACTCTGTCCAGGCCACAAAGCCACCAAATCAGTGCATACGTATAGGTATTTCGCAAGGGTGAAAATCGGCCGAAGGGTGAAGCTAATCATTTACCTCCACATGTCTACATCAAGTGGTGCTGGAGCGCAAAACGCCACCTCCACAGAGCAATCAACAGATTGTTTAGTTGTTATTGCACGAATTATTAGGCACACGAGGTAATATAGGTACCCAGTTTCAAAAAGAGGTGCCATATTTGTCCCAGCAAAGTACATATATTTTTCCTTGAAATTCCTCCCAAAAATGAATTAGCATTGTATTACTGCGTGTTAAAATTACCAAGTACAATTCAGTTCAACGAATGATTTAAAAAATGACGCCTATAGCTGCTCAATGTATTTAAAAACCGTTAAATTCTGCATGTGAGCAGCAAGAACACATCAGAGAGAAAAATGCCTATCAACATGATTGGTGATAGGGGTTTGATCCCTGGCTTCGACTCTTCGTCACCAGGTTTAGGCCAGCTTTTGACCACCCAGCCTACTGTCCAGTGGATACGGGAGAACGAGCATGAAGCTGAGAATTCATGCCCTCTAGTGTTGAAAAGAAAATGAATATAAACACTGCTCTCCTTCACAGGTCCTATGTCTTCACTAAATGGCAACTTCTGCCTCCTGCGAGTCTATACCAATTTCTCATTTCCAAAATTCATGCCTAGAACCTAATCTGTCTTGTAAGATTAGAGGTTTTCACGGCGGTGACTATGAAGAAAGCAGTCTTCTTGGATGTCGCAACCCCCCCCCACCCCCAGCTTAAGGGTTAATGCCCTCCAATTAACCTTGCCTTTCTCCCCCGACACAATATCCTATACCTGCTCTAACCTTGCTCCTGTCCCAGACCTTTCCCCTCTCCCTCTCCACTGATTTCCCAAGTAGACTTATCCCTTCCATCCCTGCTCACATATAGATGAGTTTATTTCCAACATTAGTCTGCTTGCGCCTGTTCTCATTGTCTCTTCACATGCGAATTTTCTTATTTTTCCTTCTACCTTGAAGATGGAGGCGATACGTTTCTCCGAAACGTGGGTTAACACCACATCTACACAGTGCCACATCCCAGAAGACTGCTTTCTTCTAATCTGTCTTACCTTCCCTGATTTCATTGTGCTAATAATATTTTGAGTGGAATAAAAATGTAAATCCCCCCCAAAAATAGTTTTGTCTGAACTCCCGTTATTTATTTCCACTTGAGTCCACATATACTCCTCAGTACTTTGCTATCAAGCACTCTTGTTCTGTGTTCCTGTCTCGGATTGAGGAGACAAAGTTAGGAGTAGACTAAAAATATGAAGCTCTCCCATAAATATTTTTTTCTAACCTCCCTAACTCCAGCGAAGCCGGGATAGCATAGTCTGTATAGCTACTGGTTACGGGCTGGACGACTGAGGGGTGGATGTTCGAGTCCCGGTAGGGTCAAGAATTTTCTTTTCTCCACGCAGTCCAGATCGGCTCTGGGATCCACCAAGCCTCCTATCAAATGGGTACCGGAGGCTCTTATCCCGGGGTAAAGCAGCCGGGGCGTGAAGCTGACCACTCACCTCTAAATAGTGCTGTGATCAAGAATACATGGATCTACATATCCACTCCCCTACGCCTTCCTGGCGTAGTACGTAATTAGTTAACACAGGGACAACTATACCTTTCTTTTTACTTTACCCAAATTCCAGTCATTTATTCCTCAGAACTTTGCTCTCAAGCACTCTTAGTCTGTGTTCTTGTCTCAGAGTGAAGAGGCTCAAGTTCCACGTCCATAGAGGCCTACAACAGGCACGGTCCATCTGCGCTACTTACACCTTGCATAGGCAACCGTACGGCAGACAGGCTCTGTATATGTACGTTTGAACTTTTCCATCGGGGTATGATTAACAGAAGCAGGTTGAAAATAGAATCTACTTAACGGTCCAAGGCACTGATTTTTCTTTTTTTGCTAGTGGGGTGGGACTAAATCCCTTGTACTGCGGCCACTTCTGGCCTATTGTACCAGCCCCAGATGACAGGTGAGGATGACTGTGGAATGAAGATGGGCACGGGAAACCGAAGTACTCGGAGAAAACCTGCCCCAGAGCCACTTTGTCCACCACAAATCCCACTTGACCAGACCCGGGATCAAACCCGGGCCGCTGCGGTGGGAAGCCAGGGACTAACCGCTCGAGCTATGGCGTGGCAAGGCACTGATTACGAAGCATCCTTGTTCCCGTAGTATTCATTCATTCATCAGTAATCTGTCAGATGACAGGTCCACAGCCTCTTCCAAAACAGTTTCTCCACTTAATGCGATCTTCTGTTTTTGGAAAGAGACTATCCAGGAAAAGTGATAATGCGGTAGTTTTTCCATTTGCTTTCCACATCGCAGTACAACAGCCGTTCAAACCACTCTGGTCACGCCTGTTGCTATACGAACTTGAACCATCTCGAGCATCATTTTCTCTGTGCTTCAAGTCGCCGCTGATGACGCTGCTTCCGGCATCAGTTTTCGGTGTCTCTCTTCGTCTGAAGCCTACCCTTTGACCTGTCCAGCAAGGGAGGCCCTACCAGTAGCTACGCTACCGCTGGTATAGCTCTCAGCTGCATATAGCTGCATATAGCATATAGCTGCATATTCTACAGATGTATTTTAATCTTTAGCAGACATTTAATAATGCAACGTGGGTCATTTCTTGCCACGGCATGGAGGCTCACTGTGCGGACGAAGCGATATTACCCAGACAGAGGACAGCAACACAAATACAGTAGTCTCAGAGAGCTGATATGAGCCTGGTCCTCTGCCTTGCGATTGGGCTAGCCTCTCAGCGTAATAAAAATAACTTTGATGTTACGAAATACATAGTATGTTGTGACAACTTATATGCCGTTTCTAGGAAACGAATTGGCAAACACGTTTCCGCGGGGATACAATTCTTGGACACAAACCATCGCTGGGTGTCAAACAAACGAGTCTATGGGTTCACAAATGGAAGTTGTTGGCTCTTGGTAACTATATCGTTGCTACGAGCAAGCAACAAACATTTTCCTAGGATACACCAGACCAGCGTTTCTCAACTGTGGTCCGCGATGATGGGACAGGTGGTCCGCAAGCAGACTTAAATTAAATTAAATTAAATTAAATTAAATTAAATTAAAAATTATCCAACCAAAACAAATAAAAATTAATTATATCATATTCTTTATTTGTTTAATAAAGCTTAAAACTTTGTTCAATGATGATTCACTTTTAAAATATTTTACTTCCAATTTAATTATGTTTCCATATGTATTCAAAGCATGCTTTTAGATTTATTATGTTATGAATGGCACAGTATGTCCCAAATATTTGTAATACCACATAAGTTTAAAAAATAGGCCTACATAACTCAGTGGTCCGTCGAATTTTTTTCAGACATTTTACTGGTCCTTGGGTTTAAAAAGGTTGAGAAGCACTGCGTTAGACTATATACGCGGCCGCTCAGATAAGAACGCATTCAGTGGTACATGAGGGTTCATTCGTACATGGGAAGTCACTCGCGGTGGCAGACTAGAAGAGAAGTCAGTCGTAGAATGAGAACGGAGCGGGTACTCGGCAGTCAAGGAAGAAGAGTTCGGCTGAAGGCTGATTGCGAATTATTGTAATTGATTGTGATTCAGAGATTGTACAATGAGGTGTTAATAAATCCAATCATCCAGTCCAAACCCCGCTATTATTTTCATTTCATGCATCCTGTTGTGTCGTTGTTTACATTCCCTATAGAACGGACAATACTTCGTAAGATGAGGCACCGACTAAATACGAATTAACATTAATATTACTACACCTACATCACGAGCCTCCAATAACAGTTTTTATACACAAAATATAGAATACTCCTATTTGTCCATGGGAACGAAACAAAATCACAAAAACCAACGTCTGACTCGATAATGTAACTTGAAGAAGCCTCAAATCTTACAATTTTATTCTTGTTTTATATTATAATTTTTATTTTACATAATCTAATTCATTCAATTTTAAGTAAAATATTTTAATATAATTAATATTATTGTATCCAATTTTATTAATACTGCAGTTCAGTGGTGTATATATGTTAGCCATGTATTTGCCTGATGATGGCTGTTAATAGCCGAAACATGTAGCAGAGCCAAACTTGGCACTGACCTTGATATAGTTGTGTTGTGACGGTCTTAATAAAGCAGTTATACCCGTTATTATTAGTCATGCAGACATGAACTCGTGACTATCTTGACCAGCTGAGTGATTATCAGCTTGTAAAGGACTCTGTCCCATTAACTGGTACTTTTAACTAACTCCATGGAAGAGCCCTTCTCGAGAAGCCTCCAGTCTCTCAGCTACTCAAGAATTTCCCAGCATTTTATGGAACCCGAAGATTCATCGCCGTGTTCACCAACATCCCCCCATCGGTTCCAATTTATATTGGATATTTGTCACTAGCGATGTTAATCCTCCAACATAATAGGGCATTCTGATGTGCTTTATTTATTCCTGATTTGGAGAAACGTCTGGGAGCATTCAGACAATAGAGTCACGTGCCCAAACTTGGCAACACAACAGTGTTTAACGGCTCACAGCTGTCGTCACTCCATATAAAGAAGAAGCCAATGAGTCTCAGTACAAAAACAATTTCTACCTGTCGGTAATTAGGAAGATTTCCAGGCCTCTCGCTCCGTTACGAGTTTCACAAAATAAAAATCAATATTTAGCATAAATCCTTTCAGATTTAATGTATACGCTTTTCGTTTACATAATTTCTTTATATAAAACACGTAAATTGAAAGCTTGAATGTATTTGCAATTTATTAATGACAGTGCAACACAGTTTACGTAACGTGGGATGATTGAATGACAGAGAATAATGAATTGGACAGGATTTGGAAGGAAGCAGCAGCGACCTAGTTTTAGCTACAATCCCTAAACGTTCCTGGCGGAACTGAGGAAAAGTATGAAAAACTTCAATCAGGATTGTCTGTGTCCCAGCCGAGATCTGAACGGATCATATCCAGAATACAAAACAGAAGCACTACCGCTGAGCTATCTTGCTCGGTAGGCTTGGTATTAGTGGTGCTGAATGCTTTGAGTTCTGCTACAACGTATCCAGTTATGCACGTCTAGAGACTACAAGCTACATAAAGAGCGGTACGGCACATCATCCAAAGATGATAAAACATTTCCTTCAGCACAGGCAGCGCAGTCGGTAGAGCGACTGGCTATGGGCTGAACGACCGAGCTGTCGGAGTTCGAGTCCGGGTAACGTCAAAGAATTTTCTCTTCTCCACGTCGTCGAGACCGGCTTTGGGGTCCACCCAGCCTCCTATCCAATGGGTACCGGAGACTCTTTCCCCGGGAGTAAAGCGGCCGAGGCGTGAAGCTGACCACTCACCTCCAAATAGTGCCGAGGTCAAGAAAATATGGATCTACAGATCCACTCCACCGTACGCCTTCATGACATAGTGCTTAATTAGTTAAGCACAGGGACAACTTTACCTTTTTTACAGACATACCTCGGTATCGAAAACTCTCAAGTAAAATGGCGCCTACAGGTTTTAATGTGTTATGTATATCTCCGATATCTCGTGTCTATCTTAAAGTAAAATGAGCCCTTTTTCATTTGTCAAGGTCTTTATGGCCCTCATAAGAAAGTAGAGGATTTAGCGAACCAACAAACGAACTCCATCTTAAGAAGCTGATAATCGCTCATCCAATCAAGAATATCCCCACCGCCGCTGAATCTTATAAATTTCAAACCCCGTACTTTTCCTTTAACGTTATTCTCCCGCTATGCCTGAGTCTACCAAACGGTCTCTCCCTCCCATCAAGTTATCCCAGTCAATAGTCTCGCCCATAAGTGCCATACGTCCGTCCTTTTTGGATTCTTTCATTTTATTAACAAAATAATATTCGATGAAGAGTACAAATTACGAAACTTCTCATTACGCAATTTCCCCCACTCCCCTTTTAATGTGGATCTATACATCCACTCCCCTATACGCCTTTATGGTGTAGTGCCTAATTCGTTGAGTACAGGGGCAATTTTACCTCTTTTTTTTTTCCTTGGCACTACAGCCCCAGTGGGCCTAGGCCTACCTCCATGAACTTCTCCGTTCACTTCGGTTTTTCTAGATCTTAGACATTAGGTAGGACTCCTTTGGCGGGTGATCAGCTCGTCGCAAGGCCTCTACCTTTACACAAACACAAACTAAACATCCATGCCCTGGGTGGGATTCGAACCCACGATCTCGGTTTCCAAGCGAGCGAAGACAGTGCATGCCTTAGACCGCTTAGACTTTACCTTTTACCCCTTTTAATTCCTTCTTTAGATCCAAACATCCTCCTCAACAACCTCCAGTAGGGTGAGAGAGCCGCCATGGTGGATCCAGTGCATAACGTAACCAACACTTTTCAGTGTCGACGCTCAATACCAAATTTCAGCCTAATTTGTGACTCTTCTTGGAGGCGGAACCACGTGGCTTGAGAGATGCCGCCATTTCTTCAACATTTGGTGCAAGAGAACTGGAACTTGTAACACGGAGATCAAACTTGTGTGAATATCATTCTTTCTCTTTCTCACTCCTGTCTTTTTGCCTGCTTCCTTTCTCCATCTCTCTCTCTCTCTCCCTTCTGCACCCCAAAAGCCGCCCTGTATGTACGAGGCAGAAAGGTAAGAATGAAGTAGTTTCCGCGCCCAAGCGCCAGGAGGGGTGGGAGACGTGAAGTATAGGTTCACACATTCTTAACCCCGTCCCTAAATGAAAATGAAAGGTCACATTCATGTTCCGGTCGTCTTATACCGAGGAAAAGCTCCACCGCTACCCACCGGATATGAGACAGGACGGACACCAGACTCTACGGTCTGAATGTGGTAGCGAAGAGAATAACCCTGCCTCTGGGGGGGAATCAAACCTTAGGCAGGGTTTGAGGTTCATACAGCGGCGGTTAAGCAGAGTTAGTTCTATCATGTGGGATATGACACCGTGTTATCTGGTGAAAATCAATTAACGTTTCGGAAGACTACATCTGTTCCATCTTCATGGTCTTCGTCTGTGTCGCGCTGGTTTCTTATTTGGCTTATTCTTCAACCCTGAAGATAGAGGCGATAATTTCCTCCGAAAACTCTGTTGACTTTCACCGAACTACATGGCCAGAAGAACCGTAGGCAGTCCACTGTAGAGGCTACTTGGACATACATTTTAACATGGCAACTTGCAATACAATCACAGACGCTGTTTCTCTGTTGCCACGAAGAGAACATCCTTTCCTTGCCATTTAACTTCAGAAGACTGAATGGAGCCTATGTTTGATCTGGCCAATCCTCGCTACAGCAACGACATCCACGGAATTCTCCCCCTTTTCACTGCAAGATGGTTGTCACAGAGATGCAGAATTAAGAGTTAGTTGACCGGAAAACAACTTCCCGCCAAGGTTTAAACTTGGCTTTAACGGCTCGAATTCCTGAAAGTCACTGAGCGGGGAACATTAGTAGGCCATAAAGTACAGGATCTTCTTCTAAAAGTTTACAGTTTCACGAATGGTCAATATATTACCAGCTTTTATGGGGCCTGACAGCCCGGTGTATTACAGTGTTTACAGAAGACCCCAAATGGACCTATTCTGCTGTATTTCTAGGCAAACCACGCAACTATACCCCAGCATCTCTTTCAGAACCTAATTACCTGGCCAATTTGGACAACTGTTTCTTAGTTGTTCCCTTGCAATGTCTTGAAATGTTATATAAATTGTGTGTAAACATTTTAAAATTCTTCATCGTCAAAGAGTGCAGTAGATCAATACATCACGATCACGAAGTTGCTAGAATCTGTAGGATTCGAGGTTCTTACAGAGGTGGTTATGAAGAGTTCTACTGTACCTTCTGGGACATAAAGTCGTGCAGTTCGTTAAAAGTCGACCGACGTTTCAGAGAAATATGTGGCCTTCATCTTCAGGATCGAAGAATAAGCCATACAAGAAACCGGCATCAAACACGCAGAAATTCACGCTGGCTCTTCGCTTGGCTTATAAAGGCACAACAGATCACTGTGGTTGCGGTGCAAGGGCCAAGAAGGACCACCCCTTATACATTCATTCCTTGGCTTATTCTTCGACCCTGAAAATAGAGGTGATATGTTCCTCCGAAACGTCGGTTGACTTCCAACGGACTACATGGTATATAAATTCTTCGTATTGTTTCCGTCTCAACACAACAACCACTAGAATCTCATTCAAATTTCACTCTGTATAATGGGTTATATAGGACAACACAACAGAATGCATTGCTTAAAGATTATCACGGTGTTATATCCCAAAAGACACAACTCTAGTAGATTCTATTTTTAAAATAGATGGTAACCAAAATCGTTATACCGATGACTTTAGTCGGTTGCTTAATCAGCAAACGACCTACTCTCAAAAGATGTTTTATACAGATCACAGGAAAGAATTTAGAATAAAACTGTAGTGACTTGTTTTATATTTTATATGTTTACCATGTATGCCTATAGGAGCTGAGGAATACCATGAAATATCGGAGCCATAATTTCGGATTTAGACCGAGAATGAACGCCGGTACCTCCAGAATTCGAAGTAGTAGTTCTAACTACGTTCAGGATCGCTGTTAAGAATTTGTGGTGACAGCCATGGTCCTCACGTTTATCAAAGTATCAAAATTCAAGGCGGAGTTACAGAATGACACTGCATGGCCTCACGGCCACCACTTTCTGAGAGACTTCCGTCTCTTCGTTGTCCCAAGTCCTTGTTAACAAGGTGAGCGTTCACTGCAGCTGTATCGTAACTACAATCAGACGTAACTTTTACAGCGCTGATGAGAGTAGTGGCCTCAAGGCAAGGGTCCCCGGGCTGCATAAACCGAACAGCGCTACCTGACAATACTTTCCTACTGTCCTTCGTTTCACTGGCTTTTCACGAATCCGTCACACCGCTCGTAGAGCACCACAAAGCGAATAACATGCGGCTAAAATAACTGTGATCTAGTCATTCTAACTCTGATAACGGAACCAGATGATTCATCAACACCGCCATCAAAATATTTGCAACAGCTCAAATCCTGAGGAGCCGGGACTACGCAGTCGGTATAGCGTCTGGCTACGAGCTGGATGACCTAGAGGTCGGAGTTCGAATCCCGGTAGTGTCAAGAACTTTCTCCGTGTCGTTTAGGCTGGTTCTAGGGCCCACACAGCCTCCTACCCAATGAGTACCGGGGGTAAAGAGGCCGGGGCGTGAAGCTGACCACTCACCTCCAATTAATGCTGAAGTCAATAAAACGTGTATCTATACATCCCCTCCCCCATACGTGTTAATGGCATAGTGTTTAATTAGTTAAGGACAGGGATAACTTTACCTTTTTTACCTTACCAATTCCTGTGATAAAAATCTAACCTAGTGAAGAGGTCTCTAAAACTTAAAAGAAAAAGCCAATAATGTGAGCAAAGTACATTCTTTCAAGGGACTGACCGGTTTCAAGAAGTGGAATAACCAGATGTGAACATAAATATTGATTTTCTTTCCATGAAAATTCTTGTATTCAATGACTGAAGGGCTGTAGAGTATGCAGACAAGAAACGCCAAGTGCGTGATATCCGACACTAGTTCCGCAAGTAGATTTGTGTTCTTGGAGGTACATGACTCGAATCTTGGCCCGGTCACGGGCTATCCTCAGTATCTACAAGAAAATACGAAGAGAGTGCCGTGATCTAGGCTCAAAACCGCATCTTTCCATATTTTCACTTGGAATTCGTTACCCTTTCCCCTCGTCTGAAACTTTATAACCTATGAAATTGAAACAACATTGTTAAATATCCCAAGAATCGAACAACAAAGTAATCTACCAATTTCACTGTTCATAATTCATGACATTTCCACATCATTCCATCCTGTAGGTCTATAATATCCGCAGTTGAAATAACGTCGTCAAATAGCCCAATCAGCAGCCAACATAGCAGCTTACAACTCATCTCACTTGGCTCTCATACTCTCTGCACTTAAGCGTTTCGTTAGATTACATACAAATGAAGCAGGCATTGAATCACGTCCACGGCTCTTTCCTGAGCCGCACACAATTATTCAGCTGATTAAGAAATTCCTTATTGTTAGCGTCTGAACAGCTCGACACTGTCCTCGCAAAGCACGTAGTTGGACCCTCCCCTTATCCAGGTTCAATCTCTTAAAAACGAAATCGCATGCCCTCATTATGGGTGAAAAATAACACTTGATCTTCAATCGGACACGAATCACAAACCGACCGACCGCTTTCCAGACTGACCTTCAGGCGACCTTTTCATTTTATAGTCTGAGACCCAATATTAAGACAAATACATTCTACTCTTTCCGAGCCCTGAGAAATATTCCAACGGTGTGTGCTTTCAGGCATGTTATAAGTAGAGAGGCTCATATGGACCTATGGGACTGAGCTATGGGGCTGTCCCAGTAAGTCGAGTATCGCCATCATTCAAAGATCCCAGTCCAAAATACTTTTGAGTAATGACATGCACCATGGTATGTATCGAACGACACTCTTCACCACGACCTTGGCATCTCAATCATCTCTGATATAATCCAAGAATGTAGCAGCAAACACCATGATCGACTAGAGACGCACATCAATCCATTGATGCAGCCGCTACTGGAAGAACCAAAAACAGATGTTTGAAAAGACGTCTTCCAATTGACCTCAAGTGAAAAATAGAGGCTCTTTCGGTGGAAAGATCCTCATCCTGTCATAGGCGGGCTTATTAGCCAAGACCCTTTATCAGCATAACTGAAACCAACAGCTTCATAACTTGGGTATTCATGAAATAATTAACATATTTGTTTACTCTGGATCATCTTCAGTGTCGTCTCCACTGGGCCTATATGGACTTTTAATAATATATTTGAGGCCCTTTGACAGATTTCTTATGGATTTATACGTAAGTTTAAGGTAAAGTTGTCCCCGTGTTTAACTAATTAAGCACTATGCCATGAAGACGTATGTGGGAATGGCTGTTGTAGATCTCGGCACTAGTGGGAGGTGAGTGGTTATCTTCATGCCCCGGCCGCCTAACCCCCGGAGAAAAAAATAACAGGTACCCAATGCATAGGAGGCCGGGTGGGCACCAGAACCGGTCCGGAAAACGTGCAGAGAAAAAACCTTACCCCTACCGGGACTCGAACTCCGTTCCTTTGACCGTCCAGCCCGTAGTCAGTCGCTATATCGACTGTAATTCTATATACTTACATTATGTAAGTTATATTAAGGTCGAATGTTATAGCTATTTTAAGGGCCAAGGATACTTAAGGACCTAAACATTCTTATATTTATGGATATATCCCTCTCAGTATTTACCTGGAAGGAACTAACTGTGCTGAATAAATCTCTACGGCTACGCGTTTCACAATACTAGCTAAAAATTCACTGATTTCAGGAAGGTCACTGGTATAATACGTGTATTACATATAAAGTGTAACGGTAAAATTGTTCCTGTGCTAATTATGCACCACGCCATGAAATGTGTGGGAGAACAGACGTCTAGCTCCACGTCCTCCTAACCTCGACACTGGATGGAGTGGTGAGCTTCACGTACCGGTCGTTCTAGCCCCGGAGAAATAGCTCCTGGTACCTACTGGATGACAGCCGGTCTGGACGAGACCTATAAAGCGTGTGGTGCGTAGCGCGTAAAAGAAACGCATACTGTAATGGCCCCATCATCAAGGGCGCATTTTGTTGGGTACAAACGGTGATCCTAGCAGCTACACGAAGAACCAGAAACTTTTCATCGATCATGTTTCATTAATGGTCTGGCTTGCGGCAGAGGATTGCCTTGAATTACCCCACCTGCACCCTAAGGGAGTGGATAAACTTGGCAGCGAGGCTTCCTTACTGTATATATGCATCACCCCTCTGTCCAGACAGTCGTGACGTCAATCAAGGGTGTAATCCCTTTCTCATCTGTTTAAACAGCAGTATACGCGGTTCAACATTCATTTTCCGTAGCAGAGATTTCGTTTCTTGCAATTCTATGCTTCCTCTGACCACATCGGTGATGTCATGTCCATATGTTTCATCTCCGAAACTACTCGATGAATTAAGACGAAATTTTGTATTGGTGTCCTCATTAAGAGCTGGTATGTGACTTTAAACCTGAGGTGTGCCGTTCAGTTGTAACCCTTAAAATACACAAAACTCAAAATGACATCCATCGATGTTCTCAAAAGCAGTTCTAACTACTATAGATTACAATAAATCTGTCTGTCTGTCTGTCTGTCTTATCTATCTACAGCCCCTGTGGATTTTGGCCGCGTTTTCATTTTCTTAATCTGTACAGTCGGTAGGACTCCATGTACGGGGGATCAGCCTCTCGCAAGGTCACTGCCTGCTCACAGAACACAAACACAGAATTAACGCACACAGACATCCATGCCTCGAGTGGAATTCGAACCAACAATCCCAGTGTTCAAGAGGGCGAAGACGGTTCATGCCTTAAACCGCACAGTCACTGTGATCGGCATAAAAGACCTATACCAAATGCAAATGTGCATTGCAACTACAGACGCGATAAATGAACATCTAGTTACACCAGGTATGCAAAAGCAGCAAAGATCCTGGGACCTTTAGAGGGAGTGATAGGTAAATGCGTTAGATCGGGTGCAAAGGAAAGTAGTTAAATTGGCACACCACAGGAAGGACTCGAATTGGGAAACCTTCGAACAGAGCAGGGAGACAGCACGCACATGTACTCTCCGATGGGTACCATCGTGGGTACGGGTACCATGATAGGTAAATTAGGAGGAGAAAGCAAAGGACATATATCGGAAAATCTTCCTTTGTAAATAGGACCATCCAGCTTTGGAACCAACTACCTGCAGATGCTTTATGGACTCTATCCTGTAAACCAAGTAATTTCAGAAAAAGCGTTAGGAAAGTAACAAATGAGGTGAAGTAATGGTGTGGGGGGAGGGGGAAATGTCACAGCATCAGTCCATGAAGATACGGAATGGTACTGTATTAGTGTACGGCATGCTACTTTCTTTTTATTATCACAATTCTTTATTATTTTTATTATTATTATTATTATTATTATTATTATTATTATTATTATTATTATTATTTTATCTTTCAGTCATATCTGTATTTCTATGTACTCGTGCCAACTTTGTTACTGGCCTCTATGCTGTTAAGTTTGCACGTAAATAAACAGGAATTGAATTGAATCTCAACTATCTTAAGTTAACTAATGGTATTTGTATTGGTACTGTAGTAACCGTAAGTGTAACTGTATTGTAATTGTATTCATTGGGTATAGTATATGACCCTTTTAGTGGTAGTACTGTATATGTACCGCCGTAGCGAGTACTAGTATATAACCCTTACTGTTTTGTACTTTTGTTTATTGTTGTGTAGTTTCGTGTGCTGTGCTTTGTTCGAATGTAACGGGTTATTTTGTGTGCTGTGACTTATTGTATTACCACTGCCACCGGATAAAACCCATCTGCAAGTCAAATAATAATAATAATAATAATAATAATAAACATACCTGTGAACACTTGTTGTGGTTCTCTGATTTATGGCGCCATGTAGTTTGATACGCATGCACCAGAGGCCACTGCAGTTCTTCGTGACCACTGTCCTACCCCAGTCTCTTATACACAACCACCCCACTTTCCCAAGTTCGCTCTCTTCTACCCTGAAAATGGAGGCACTATTCCCTCCCGAGTACGTTGGCATCCACCTACGAGAGTAGCTTACACGGTATCATAAGACCACAGTACGAATCTTCATCGCCATGAAAACCTCAAACCTCAAACTCGAGTAGTACTATTCTGAATACACCATTCTCACTCTTGTGTGTGTAAGAAGCAGAGCTGTTACGCATGTAAACTGTGTTTCTGAGAAACTCTTTTATACAAAGTGTTGAGGAAAGTATCTCAAGCTAACAGAGTTGAAGTAAGGACATTACACAACAGTAAACTTCGTCATTTATGCCCTTCTCGAGTTGTTTGCGTATTCATGTTTGGAGGTTAAAACTGGATGGGAGAAACAAGAAACGATACAAAATTTCTATGAGACCGGCTATGGGATTTGAAGATAGCATTACAATTTCCATGAGATCGGTTATGGGATTGGAAGATAGCATTACAATTTCCATGAGACTGGTTATGGGGTAGGAAGATAGCATTACAATTTCCATGAGATCGGTTATGGGATTGGAAGATGGCATTGCAATCAATGTACAATAAACAGCCTGCGGTAAGTACTACTTTGATCCAACTTTTCTTGAAGACGGAGGCAGTACATTCTCCCGAATCGTCGATAAACATCTACTAGACTGTAGGGCGTTACGTCAAAGAAGACAACAGAATTCGAATATATGTACACTTTTTGAATGATGATTGAGAGAAACCCGACCCTGTCCAATTTATTACCAATTTGTACGAGCGAAGAAGCATTAAGCCGTGTCCAGAACCTGGTATTTTATTTCACCAAAGAGTTTCTCAATGAATTCGAATTTCAGTTATGATCATGCCTGCTACAGTTAATTAAACTTCGATCCTGATCACGGCACAGTCTAATGGGGAAGCCGTCTTAACACTGGATTCGCGGAACTGACTCTCGCTTGTGACATGGGTATATGTGTACGCCCTGTAGACCCTAATACTCCTACAGTTCGCGGCACACCTGAGTAGCAGCGGAGTGTTCAAGTTAACCGCTTCAGGCTGGCTAAAACTTTAAAAAATAAGATAAAAGCGCTACTTTCGTGGTTCAGCGGTACTTCACATCGCGGTGGGGGAAGCAGTACGATAATGCATCGTCTCCCACCTTCAGCCAGCCCATCACAAGCGTTGTTAGCCAGTTCCTTCAGGCTAACGTGAGCCGTTTATGGACGCAAGCGCTATTAGAACAGATATGATATAGCACAGGCTTGAGAGAAGAGAGTGTGCATGACTTCCCCAGCTATCGCGGTAGCCAAAGTAGGAATGCCAAGGCATATCAGCTGCTTCGCGCTGATTGAAGGATTGGAGGACTGAGAAAAATAATATACACGTATGAATATTTAGTGCGTGCATGTACACACAACACCACAATAATAGCTGACCTGCTGTATTTTTTTTATTGCTAGTGAGGTGGGACTAAGCCCCTTGTACTGCGGCCACTTCTGGCTTATTGTATCAGCCCCAGATGATAGGTGAGGGTGATTGTGAAGCAATTAGTGGAATGAAGATTGACAGGGGAAACCTAAGTACTCGGAGAAAATCCGCCCCAGCGCCACTTTGTCCACCACAAATCACACTTGACCAGACACGGGATCGAACCCGGGCCGCCGCGGTGGGAAGCCAGCGACTAACCGCTTGAGCTATGGCGCGGCCCTTGACTTGGTGTAAGGTGACATATGCAGTTTACTTCTGAGTTTAGTGTGCCGCCACGTGGACAGAGCTGTAAAACACCTGTAGAGAATACACACAAACTTCGATATGTATCCTACATTCACTATTGCATTAAAGTGTTATTCAGAAATAAACATGTACAGTAACTGCTTTACGGAAACGTGGAACCAAAAATATGACGATTGCTTGGAGATTGGGAGATTAAGCGTTCAAATCCGACCCTCTGTCCTGACGCTTCGGGATTATGACGGAAGGTGAAAAGGTAGAGGTATCCCTGTAACAAGCCGTGGAGGCCCATACGGTCGTGAGATGTCGAAGCTCCCATAACTTCCTGACAATTGACTCACAGATAGCGGAGAGGTTGTCAGCCTTAAGCGCCGGCCACCCATTACCCCCATGGAAATTCCTGGTCACTCACTCACTCATGGAGCTAAACCCTTCTTGAGAAGCCGCCAACTGTGCAGCTACTCAAGAACTTCCCAGCATTTTATGGAACCCAAAGGTTCATTACCGAGTTCACAAGAGCCCTCCACTGGTCTCTATCATAAGTCAGATCTATCAAACCCATGCCATCCCAACCTATCTCTCTAAGATCCACTTTAATATTGTCCACCCATCTACATCTTGGTCTTCCCAGTGGTCTATTTCCTTCTGGCTTTCCCATCAATATCCTATATGCATTCCTCGTCTCCCTCATTCGTTCTACATGCCCTGCCCACCTCATCCTCCTTGACTTGATCATTCTAATTTTGGAGAAGAGTACAAGTTATGAAGCTCCTCATTATGCAGTTTTCTCCAACCTTCCGTCACTTCATCACTCTTTGGTCCAAATATTCTCCTCAACACCCTGAGTCTGTGTTCCGCCCTTAATGTCTGAGACCAAGTTTCACACCCATACAGAACCACAGGCAAAATTATAGTTCTGTATATTCTAATTTTTATGTTTTTGGACAACAGACGAGAAGACAAAAGGTTCTGTACTGAATGGTAGCAAGCATTACCCGAGTTCAATCTCCTCTTAATTTCCTCCTAAATCAGACTCTGATTTGTTATCGTCGTTCCCAAATATCTGAACTGTGAGACATTTTCAAAACATCGGTTACCTGTCTTTATGTCACGATTTTGCCCTGCATTTTGGTGACGAGATAGCGTCACTTAAAGCCTGTGAGTTTTTCTTTATGGTATCTATGTTATCACCCAGTAGATTCACATCATCGGCATAGGCCAACACCTGATGTGTCCCGTTTAATTTCAGTCCCGCCTGGTTTTCCTGGACCTTCCTCATGGCATATTCTAAAGCAAAGTTGAAAAGGAGTGGCGATAAAGCATCTCCTTGTTTTAGATCATTCTGGATAGGAAAATTATCAAACAAATGTTTATCTATACGGACTTCACTATAAGTTTCGTTTAAACACATTTTAATCAGCCGAACTAGTTTCATGGGTATCACAGACTCTACCAGAATATTGTACAATACTTCCCTCCAAACTGAGCCATAGGCTTTCTTGAAGTCTATGAGTAGCTGATGTACTATCTCATCCTACTCCCACTTTTTCTCCAATATCTGACGAATGCAAAAGATCTGATCTGTAGTTGATCTGTTACGTCGAAACCCACACTGATGTTCCCCAATAACTTCATCCATATATGGACTCAAAAAGAGAAAGATGGTATGAAGGAAGAAAATGGTATGTCCTTAATCAGCATAGCTTATTTGTAAGTCTAGGTAATAAAATGCAGGCTTTAGCTTCCGCCGACTTTCTCAAAAATACCTCCTCTTATGAACCATCCCGCTTCAAATTTCCTTACAGTGAGGTTACCTGTTACATAGGAATGATTTGCTCCCACGATATTTTGACGTAGCCCTATTATTTACTGAGAGACGTCTGTATTTCCACTAGGAAATTTTAAACAAATATTTAAAAATACGCTATTCTTGTACTTCTCCAACAAACCTGGCTTTCATGACAGGTTAAGTTGGTTTAGTTTAATTTACTTAATTTGCTTTATGTTATGTTCGTGTAGACTGGAATAGCTAATCAGTGCCTACAGGATGGGCAACTGGGGTCCGATTCCTGGCGGAAGGAGGAGTGATCCGCCGTCCACTACGGCCTTGGAGTCTACCACTTCCATTATCTAAAACTGCAGAAAGAGGGGGGGGGGTCACCGGAGGCAAAAGCGGCCGGGGCATGAAGCTGTCCACTCGTCCCCATTTCACTGCGCGAGTTTTACCTCCATCTTACCACACACAATTCTCATAAGACGCACAGATGCAGGTAGAGCGCTTAAGATATATGGTGTAAAGGTACTAGTAAACACTAATTCTGCGAGAAGTTTGGAAACTAACTTCGTAACATAGCTTAAGTGTACAGTCACCGTGTCGTGCACTAGTTTCCCGCCATTAATTGCAGCATACACCAATGCAGAAAGAGAACCCGCCAATAGTGTAGACATTTTGCAGCGCGAAGCGAAGCACGTGTAGGGGATATTTGACGAACTACCTGACAACACAAAGACATGCAATACTTCTGCATAAAAATATGTTATGTTGTACTCACACTCTTTCCGCTTCAGTGGGCAGGTTCCGAGGTACTTGTGTCAGGCCTCGGTGGGAGCAATCAACTGCAAGACCGGTGCAAGAACAGGCCCATGGACAACGAGTAAGTTCCCCCATCTGACTGTGCGGAGGGGTCAAGACGCCACCAATGACATGCGTATTACCAATAATCACATCATTACTACAGTAGGCTGCTGTGGCCATGAGAATCACCACAACACAGCACAACGCCATGGTTAAGGATCAATTACGATACACACAAAGTTCACAAGTCACTGGTCCAAACTCTGAGAACCTGGCGCTGATTCGACGCCAACCCTTGGGTAACTAGAGCAAAGCATCGTACGTCTGTTTTTACCGCGCTCTCTGACAAAGTTTATGAGACACGTCCCGAAAGCGTCAGTCACCGATGATCACTTTACCTAATACAAGATCAAGTTTAGCTGGTATTTCCTTACATTCTAAGTGCTACAAATAATCCAGCGCACACTCTGATGAAACCGATTCTAAAATTAGACTGTTCCCCATCAAGTGTGAAGTGTCACATTGTGCTTAAGATCGCTAACATAAACTATGGCAAGAAGCAACAAACTTCCAACTACCTTGAAGGCACTCGCCTGACTGGCTCGCCCGCCCGCCCGTTGCATCCGTCTCTCGGCCAGACCGCGCGGCGCGTGCACATAGTTCGCCACATTCCCACTAGGTACCGACACTTGCAACACTNCCAGCGCCGGCGCCACACAGTGCGCCACATTCCCACAAGGACCCGACACTTGCACCACTACACCCCCCCCCCAAAAAAAAAACAGCAAATAAATTAAATAAATTAACAAATGCGAACAGTTCGAGGCGCTCGCGGACGTCTGTTTAACCCATGTGGTGGAAAGAAAAATATTTTTTTTTTGTATATATTCCTAATAACGTTTGTACATTTCCATTCAGTGGAATTCATCATTTATCTATCTATCTATCTTTATTCCTGTTGCTCCCATTTAGAGTATAGGGCATCCGTGACACGCTTCGTTTCACTTCAGTTTCTCAAGCTTATACACTCAGTAGGCCACCTAAAGGCGCGTCCGCATTACTCGTGCTCGTGCTCGCCAGGCTTGTGCTCGTCGGGAGACTCGTCTGGCTTTTACTTGTGTTCGTAAATCTTCGTCCACACTGCTTCAGTTGCTCGCCAGGCTTCGGCGCGTGAGGACCCGTATATTTACTTGTAGTGTGTATAGGCTGTAGTCGTATTTTAATTTATTGGCTATAGTTTTAAAATTAAATTTTTAAATTTGCTTGTATTGTAACTTGTCATATCGTCCACATTACTCGCGAGCATAGCGAGTCACACGAGCACGACCACGAGCACGAGCACGAGTAATGTGGACGCGCCTTTAGACTGGGGATCAGCCCGTCGCAAGTCCGCTACCTACCCAGAATAACACAAACACAGAATAAACGCATACAAACATCTACACCTCGAGTTGAATTCGAACCCACGATTCCAATGTCTTGGCCACTGTGATCGGCAGAATTCATCATTACACCCCAGTAAGATATTAGGCCAAAACTGAGGGCTATTTTACAGGCCAGAAGTATTTTTCCTGCCTAAGTTCGAATAGTTTATACATTTTCAAAAATATTTCTGTAGTTATTTCATAATTTGTGTAGGCCTGTATGTTACATGAACACCGATTTCATAAGCGAAATTTTTCTCGCTTTGCCTATCTTCTTCTTGTCCCTTATTTAAGCTTGGTGCATAAAATACATACACACATACATAAGGAGAGAGCGTGTTTATCCGTCGGCAAATTCCTATCCCAAACTGTAATGAAATGTAGAAGTCTTACTGCCGGTTATAAACTAAAAGATATCAATGAATTTACTTCTAGTTCCAATTGTCCAAGAGTAACCATATTTAGCGTGAAACTCAGTCCGCGCCATAGCTCAAGCGGTTAGTCGCTAGCTTCTCACCGCGGCGGCCCGGGTTCGATCCCAGGTCTGGTCAAGTGGGATTTGTGGTGGACAAAGTGGCATTGGGGCAGGTTTTCTCAGAGTACTTCGGTTTCCGCTGCCAATCTTCATTCCACCAATTGCTCCACAATCATCCTCACCTATCATCTGGGGCTGGTACAATAGGCCAGAAGTGGCCGCAGTACAAGGGACTTAGTCCCACCCCACTAGCAATAAAAAATAGCTTGAAACTCAAATTTAACTTTATTAATCTTCCCGAAACGGCTCATGATACAAGAACACAACTAAATTTGTAACGTGAAATATATCCCATTAAGATCTCAGACTGTATTTCCGTCACTGTCCAATGTGACAAATCCCTATACTGAATTCAAATCTCTCAAGAGCCAGGTCAGTGCACTCAATTCCTCCCCATCCATTTATTAAAGATCATTTTTAACACCGTCCTTCCATTTACGCATAGATTACCCAAATATTTTTATTTACACATATTGAAACTAAATATTTAAGAATTTCTCATTTTTATGCCTGCCTTAAGTCCTGTCCACCTCCTTATTCTAGATTCTGATCTTCCTAACAATACTAGGCAACGGGAAGCGTACAAGTTAAGAAGAAACGTTATTAGTAAGACAAAAATAATATTAATCCATTGTAAGTTGTCGAATTCTGATATACTGTGTATTTTATTCGCTCGAATTCCTATTCAGAGCAACGCATACTTCCCAATCTCCACTATTCTCCAACTTTCCTAAGGCAGTGAAACGGCGACCCACACACTGTGCTACAGATGTGGAACAGCAGGGACGGGCAAGCCACGAGCAAAACATAAAAGTTTATATTTCTGAGAGAGTTCCACAGGGAAGTATTCTTGGGCCTATGTTATACTCCATATATACGGCTGACTTGCCAGAAACCGGACAAACAATGCTTGCCACCTATGCCGACGACACAACAGTACTAGCGTCTCATGAGAACCCTACTGAAGCATCCCGGATACTGCAAACGCACTTAGACCAATTCGAAGAATGGCTACAGAGGTGGAGAATTAAGGCCAACGAAACTAAATTTGTGCACATCACCTTCGCCTTGAGGCACGGAACCTGTCCTCCGGTACTATTAAACAGAACATGCATACCACAAGAGGAATCCATCAAATACCTAGGCCTTAACCTGGACAGGCGGTTGACCTGGCGCACACATATTATCGCCAAAACAAAACAACTGGACATCAAATTTAGTCAGATGTATTGGCTAATTGGCAGAAAGTCAGAACTGTCTACCGAAAATAAACTCCTAGTATACAAGAAAATACTGAAGCCTACTTGGACTTACGGCGCACCATTATGGGGAACTGCAAGTACATCCAACATAGAAATGTTGCAGATATTCCAAAATAAAGTACTTTGCTACATGCCCAATGTTTGCCGAAACATGTAGTGTGTAGGGGAGAGCAAAACGAAAGACTTATAATATATGGTTTGCACTGAAGACGGAGTTTGTAATCATGTATCCTATGGAGTGCAACAGGATGCTTAAATATAATATTGTAAAGTACTTCGCGCCATAGTAACATACTGTGGTACGTCCCAGACAGATCGCTACTTGCCGATCTAGGCATATCCACAGTAGGGGAAGAAACAACAAAAATCAGCCGTAAATACAAAGACAAGATCACAACACACCCAAATAAACTGGTAACCACATTATTAAACGAGGCAGACGAGCCCAGAAGACTGAAAAGGCATTAGCCAACAGACCTAACGACGCGCCTCACATAAATTCAATACATACAGTAACAAAGTCACACTCGAAATAGATTCCTAGACAGTGATCACTGGAGCATTACTCTCCCCGACATGTTCTTTCTTAGTATTTAAGTCTTAGATTAAGTATATCATAAGATGTACTTATAGTCCTTAATATGGGCTGATTATACAAATAAACGGAGATATACAAAAGAATATATTTCTGAGATATAAAGAGAAGATAAAGGAGAGAGAGAGACTGACGGCGAATCGTGCTTGCAGTGAAATAAATAAAAAGTCCATTTTATTTGAATAAACGTAAGGTCTTGAGAGTACGGAATAAAAAATGCAGTAAAATGTCTGTAGGAAAGGGAAACTGGTTACCTACAGAGGAAGCGGAAGGAGAGAAGAATGATAACTTAAAATAAAATCGTAAGTTATGCTTTAATATTTATCATTCCTTGCTGTTCTACATACCTTGCCGCCATCTATGAACTGATTCTCTAGAAAATATGGGACCCTCAACTTCTCACAACCCTATGGGTCTCCACGGCCTGTTACAGGGATAGCTTTACTTACTTACTTTTCTGCTGTTCTACATAGAATTGCCCATATCAGAATAACATTCCTGTGAGAAGTGTGAAGGTATTACAAAATACGTACAATACATTTTAACAAACTGAGTAGCCGGGATAGCTCAGTCAGTAAAGCGACGGACTACAGGCTGGATAACCGTGGTTCGATTCCCGGCATGGGAAAGTGATTTGTTTCTTCTCCGCAGCTTCCAGACCGGTTCCGGGGCCCACTCGGCTACCTATCCAATGAGTACCTGGGGGCTCTGTCCCAGGGGTGAAGCGGCCGGTGTGTGAAGCTGACAATTCACCTCCATCTATTGCCCAGATCATAATTGGTGGAGCTATACCTCCACTCTCCCATGTGTCTTCGTGGCATGATGTTTAATTAATTAAGCACAGGGATAATTTTACTTTTCTTTGCCTTTAAGAGTATAAGAGAAACAAGACTGGTGTTAGTTGGTCAGTCGTTTAGTGTGTTTACGGTTGACTAGACTGCACTCGGCATTCGCGACCTTCTCGACTGATACCGAACTGGAAGAGTTCAGACACCTCAGGGACACCATGGACAAGGGCCGCCCACAGAACGAGGGTTACAGCTTCCGAGGTCGCAACAAGATGGCCACTCATACCAGTGCATCATACGTCCGACTGTCTACTCAACATCCTGTTGTGTTCTGTCCGGGCCTGGTCGACACGAATCTGTCCTGCATGTCTGCTGAACAGTCCTCAGATGACGTGCGAAACAAGTTAACTTCAACTTTGGTTTTAAACCCTCTGCTCACGGAGCGGGAGCTGTCATGTTGCTTTTAACGCTACGTAGCACCATAACTATAGTCTAGTAAGCTACAGTAACCGTATCCGTCCCAATCCACCACTGCGATCTTGAGTTCGAAGTCGGCCGAGTGTTTTCTGTGTTGCCCTGTCACATTCTGGCCCGCAGCGACATGAATGCAGCAGATCTAGGAAACATCTGCGCAGTACAGAGTGCCAACCTTAGGGTAGGTTAAAGATAGAGTTGTACCTGTGTTCAATGAATTAAGTACCACGCCTTGAAGACATATCGGAAAGTGGAGGTATAGTTCCACTTTTCTTGACTTCGGAATTAGATGCAGGTGAGTGATCAGATTCACGTCCTAGCCGTTTTGCTTTCTTGAAAAGAGCCCCACTGGATAGGAGGACTGGATGTCTGAGTGGGCCCCAGAGTCGTGCTGGACGCTGTGAAGAAGAGAAAATAGTTTTCCCATGCCGGGAATCGAACCCAGGTTATCTAGCCGTAGCCCGTCGCTATATTGAGTGAGCTATCCAGAATAATGGAATAACAGAAGTTACTAGCCGCCCAGTCGGTAAAGCGACTGGTTATGGGTTGGACGACTGAGGGTATGAGTTTGAGTCCCCTGACTGGCAAGTTTTTCTCCTTTCCACGTCGTCCAAACCAGTTCTGGACTTCCTGTTCAATGTGTACCGGGAACTCTGTCCCCGGGGTGAAGCGGCCGGGACGTGAAATTGACCACTCACTTCAAAATAATGCCCAGATAAAGAATACCTGCGCCCGGTCACGGAAGCCGAGCGGTCTAAGCCATGTACTGTCTTCGCTTGCTTAGAAACCGGGATCGTGGGTTCGAATCTCACTCAGGGCATGGATGTTTAGTTTGTGTGTGTGCGTTTTTCTGTGTTTGTGTACAGGTAGAGGCCTTGCGACGAGCTGATCACCCGCCCAAGGAGTCTTACCGAATGTGTAAGATCTAGAAAAGCCGAAGTGAAGGGAGAAGTTCATGGAGGTAGGCCTAGGCCCACTGGGGCTGTAGTGCCAAGGGGAAAAAAAATACCTGCATTTGTACACCCACTCCCCCAGACGTCTTCATGGCGTACTGCTTAATTATGCACAGGAACAACTTTACCGTTTTGCTAGGCCTACACTAACGAAACATAAATGTTCCTGTTGATGTCACAGTCATTGTAGCGAACAGAAACATAACATTGCATTCAAACATAGGACCTAATTATTTGTGCCTAATACTCAGGTGAATATAAACCATGTCAAAAACATTTCCGATAAAACATATTGTGACATGTAAACCAATTTCTAGGCAACGCCCATAATAAGCGCACGCAACAATAATATATTGCAAGAAGTGTTCTCTATGTTTTCCGCGCGAAGGCCATCGTTAGGCAACGAGTAGTAAATATCTGGTCAAAAGCCCCAATTTAATTTTGACTTTGACTTTGACTCAAGGAGTCACCCATGTGGAGGCGTGGTTGAATACTTCCACCGTGACCCTGCGAGTCGTAGGAGGCGACGACAAGGGAAGTCTAAAATCTGAGACAGTAAAATATGGTCGCGAATCCCAAAGGGACTCGAACCCGAGAAAGACTGCGCAGGTAAGAGCTAGCAGCATGTACAAATGACAGACCCGTCCTCTCGTCAGAGAAGGCGTCCCACAAAAAACAAGACTGTAACTGTCAAACAGTAATAAATATCTGCTCATGAGCACCAGATGGGGCTCGACACCAAGACTTACTGACTGACCGTCAGTCGCAATTTGACTTTGACTTTGACTTTGAGCAAAGAGTTCAGAAGGGTCGTAGAACGAAAAGGAGAATGCAGCGAGTCCTCAGCAGTCAAGGAAGAAGGGTTCGGCTATAGATTGATTGTGAGCTGTTGTAACTGATTGTGATTAACAGAGACTGTAAAAAAATCAATAAATCCAATCATCCATTACAGAACCCGATATTATTAGTCACAGGAATGAAATTATCCAAACAATTTTTCAGCGTAGGAATCGGGTACAAAATTCCACAGAAAAGCATTCAGTAGTTTCAGAGATTATGAATGCTTCCAGATAAGATGCACAGATATTAGAGTAGAGAGCACCAACATCTTCACTCTCTGTCACAAGTTCAAACACATTTGCATAAAGTTGGCATTTCAAAGAAAGATTAATTCAGAATTCATTACGAAAAATTCTAGGTTCTCACAGAGGTGGTTATGAGCAATTCTGTCTTCTAGGTTACAACACCAGGCAGTCTGTTGAAATTCGACAAATATATTGGAGGAAAATATCACTTCCATCTTCAGGTGAAACGGTAAGCCAAACAAGAAACCAGAAACCGCTGCTTTCTATCTCCTTTATACTGGTTTCTTGTTAGGTTTATTCCTCTACCGTGAAGATAGAGGTGACATGTTCCTCCGAAGCGCTGGTTGACTTTCAACGGACTACACGGCGCTGTAACTCATAATATATTATTTTTCAGATTTCATTGCTTTCACATGCCACGAAGATATGTAAATAACGCGGAGAAAAGGCTCCACATAGTTTAAAAACTCTATTCTGTATGCAGAAGAGACC
Source organism: Cryptotermes secundus (assembly GCF_002891405.2). NCBI lineage: Eukaryota > Metazoa > Arthropoda > Insecta > Blattodea > Kalotermitidae > Cryptotermes > Cryptotermes secundus. The sequence continues at coordinate 359,114 of NW_019731275.1, read as the reverse complement.
TAAATCCCTGCTGAGAAATAACATGCGTGTAACGATGTAGTCTCGTGTGCACCGAAGCGGATTACAAATATTACCATGTTCGTCCATTGTTAATTTGTAATTCTCATTGACTTTCATATTTATTCGTTTTCGGTACAAATCCGTTATTCCAAACGCGTTCACAATGCACGAGAGTGAGCAATTCCTTTCTCTTATATTGCATTAAATATTCGCAACATATATTTAAGTTCAAATAAAATTGTTTATCGCGATGTGATAAATGAACCTCACTAGCCAAGGTCCTCTTCTTTTATTTTTCGAGTTTTTCTTCAAAGACTGAAGTTGCTTCGTAGGCCCGGCTGATCACCTTTCCAAAAGACGTGTTCCAGAAGTGTTTCCAACAATGGCGGAAGCGCTGGGAGAAGTGTGTGCATTACCAAGGAGACTACTTTGAAGGGGATTAGGGTTTTGTACTTCCAAATCAATAAATGTATTTCTGCCGACCAAAGGTTCGATACTTTTTGAACACACTACATATCTTTAATAACATCTTACCTAAAGCTCGTACACTGCACATATGAGATTAGTCTTCCATGTGTATTTCTAAAAATTTCACAAATAATATAAGTTTTAATAGAGCATTTCAACAGATATGTGAAGATCAGTGAACTGCAAGGAGCGAACACTAAACTATTCCTACTTTCATTACAATCAGGATCTGAATGTGTCACTACACGCATTCTGTACCTGCAGCGACATCCCATGTTACGGCTCCTAATACTGAATAGATTACTTTATGCATTAAATCTTATAAAATGGCCTCGCAAACACTGAACACCATGAACGGGAAGAGACTGAAAGACAATGATTTTGTGTTTCAGTTGTTTCGTGACTATTTTTCACGTCCAACAGTAATATTTAATCAATGACATTGGTAATTGACTTTATGTACTACATTAATAACAAACGCCATGAAGCAGAGTCGGTTTCGAGAAGATGACAGTCGTTCAGCTAGTCTAAATATTCCCAGCGTTTTATGAAACCCAAATGCTCACAACAGCATACAAGTGGCCTCTATACAGAACCTACAGAATACAGTCCACGTCCTCACACTTAGATTCCTTGTGATAAATTTCAATGTTGCTCTCTCTTCTGCGCAAGTAGGTTCTCATTGGCGCATTTCTTTCAGGTTTTCAAACTAAAATCTTGAACGAATCTCCTTCTCCCTGTGCGTACTACATAGTCCACCCATCCAACTGATCTTGACTCATTCACCATAATAACAATTATTTGGCGAAAGGTCGATACAAACCAAAATTAAATTCGCCCAACAAATAATAGAATTTAAATGAATTGTAGTGGAAATCCTTTGAACAGCTTCAATACTGGGACATAGAGACAGATATAGAGACACAATTTGCCCTTTGTGCGTTCATTTCACGTAATTCATGCAAGGAGCTTATTAAAATCGAAGCAGAGCGCAACAATACCGACTCTCTCTAAAACAAATCTTCTGCTCCATAAAACAAAGTGAAGTACTTGAAGATAAGGCAGATATTTTTTTCTTGGATTCCATTATTCGGACCTCCCACTCTCCGCTATCTCCGGAAACACTTATGGTATGGATTTCAATCAGCCAAGAGCTAAAAACTTTGGAGACAGACTTTTTGTGTGTTATGTGTACAGTCTGTCGTACGACTCCCTTAAATTTGTCTGCTTTCCATTTCTTCAAATGACCGACCAACATTTCAGTCCATTCCTTAAGAATATTGCGTTACCTGGCAATTGTTCAGCAAGCAGAAGCAACAGGAGACGTAATCTTGCAAGGGCGCAGGGTAGCGCAGTCGGTATGGCGATTGGCTACGGGCTGGACGACCAAGAGGTCGGAGTTCGAGTCCCGATAAAGTAAAGAATTTTCTCTGTTCCACATCCAGAGCGGCTCTGGGGCCCACCCAGCCTCCTATCCAATGAGAATCAGGGGATTTTTTCCCCAGAAGGTAAAACGGCAAGGGCGTGAAGCTGACTAATAATCTCCAACTAGTGCCGAGGTCAAGCAAATGTGGATCTATACATCCACTCCCCATACGCCTTCATGGCGTAGTGCTTAGTTACTTAAGTACAGGAACAACTTTACCTTTTCACCTTTTACGGTGCAAGTTGCACAAGAATCTTCGCTTCGGTGGTAATTCCACATTCCGAGGCTCAGGTAAAGATACAGTTGTCCTTGTTTTAACTAATTAAGCACTATGCCACGAACACGTACATGGGAGTGAATTATAGTTCCACGTTTCCTTGACCTCGGCACTATCTGGAGGTGAGTGTTCAGCTTCACGTCCCAGCCCATTTACTCGGGAAAGAGAGTCCCCGGCACCCACTGGATGGATAGGCTGGGTGGACTCAAAGGAAATTCTTAACCCTTCCAGGACTCGAACTCCGAACACTTACTCGTCCAGTCCGTAGCCAGTCGTTATACCGACTACGGTATCCTTGCTCACAATGGATTGAGGTCTGAATGTATATCAATAATTCTATGATTTTCTCTCCTGATCAGATGCAGTCCCTAACTGTTTAAGCTTGAGCACGAAATTTCCTGCATGGAAAATGTGGGAACTACGAAGTGTAAGCAGTGGAACATGAATGCATTCTGTTCGTCCAACATAAAAAAGTTATCAGAATGTAAAAAATGCCGATGTAGAATTTTAAAACAGTGCAGGAGACAGCTATTTAGATTTACGAAAGATTAAACATTATGAGCAGAGAAAATTGAGAGAACATGGCCTTATACTCGTACATTTGAAATGTTTTCGTGGCAAGTCCCACAAGCAAGCTGAACTAAACCAGACAGGAGCAAGGAGCGGATGACCACATCGCACGTGGAGCTCCTGTAGAACAGCTGATGCCAAGTGCGAAGATCTGTATTGGGATAATCATTACTGCGAATCGAACTAGTAATCTCATAATTTCGAGACACATGCATTACTAACGAAGCAACATACTGGTTATCTCATTGTTACCCAACCTATGGTCCAACACTTGAAATAATACATGCACAATCTTGAAAGTACCAAACACTTCTTAGTTTCAAAATTTGTGGTGTGTGATGAATATGTACTACTATTTTACACCATTTTATTTTTTCAACTTTGAATGGAATGAATTACCGAGGGGCGAGGAAGAATTTTGGGGGTCAGTTTTACAAATCCTCAGAAATGGAGAAGTGAAGCCGTGTTGCAAATTCCACATCATTCCTAGGAGGATGTCTGGCATTAAATTGTTTAACTGTCCTTAAGCATTAGTTTTTATTCTAAATTTTCTTAGTGGGTAGTTCCATGTCTCTCAGATTTTGACACAAAATAAAAGGGGCAATGTGAGACTTGAGGTTCTCATGGTGCTGATTATGGACATTAGATCTTCTGGGATGTCTTGTCGTGTAGTCTGCTAGGCGTTCAGCCACGTTTCTGAAGAATGTACTACCTCCGTCTTCAGGTTTGAAAAATAACCCAAGTATGCAGCAAATAGAGCCCTGCTTGCTTGGTACTCACTTGTCTTATTTTCATCTGCCAAACTTTTTTTTTTCCATTGGCACTACAGCCCTAGTGGGCCTAGGCCTACCTCCATGAACTTCTCCGTTCGATTTTTCTATATCTTACACATACGGTAGGACTCCTTGGGCGGGTGTTCAGCTCGTCGCAAGGCCTCTACCTGTACACAAACACAGAAAAGCGCACACACACAAACTAAACATCCATGCCCTGAGTGGGATTCGAACCCACGATCCCGGTTTCCAAGCGAGCGAAGACAGTACATGCCTTAGACCTCTCGGCTACCGTGACCGGCCATGTGCCAGACTATACGGCCTAAAATCCTAAGAGATTCTTACCTTCAAAAGTTTCAATATTCATAATGAAAGCTTAATTAAGTATGGGTGGATTTGCTAATAATGATTAGTTTATGTAGCGTTCTTCGTAATCAGCAAGTGAGAAATTATGATGTGATTACTTCCTTAGAAACTGCTAATAATTATAATTATTAGCAAATATATATAATTATATATAGCAAGGAATTTCATGATTTGTTGTTCAACCATCTCCTCTAAATCTAGGACGCTACGATAATTTCGGCAAGTAGCTGGTCTAGGGAGACAAGAAATGTGTACAGAATTTCGATGAGGATATTACTTAGAAAACGACCACATGGAAGAACGAGAGTAAGCTGGACTTCTATCACAGAGAAATAGGCTGTCATGATAAGAACTTGGTGGGACACTTAGGACCGTGGCCAATGGCGTTGAAGTGCCAATATGCAGAAACATGACAGTAAAAGAGAGACGGAGAAGGAATAGAAATAAAAAGAGACAATGGAATAGTTATATTTGGGCAAAGAAATAAAATGGAAAAGTGAAAGAAGAGAATTTTCGTTCGAGAGAAGGACTGCATGCGGGTGTAAGGATGCCGTTAAGAAGTTCAGTATTTCTGAATTATGTCCATTTTAGTCCGTCGGGTCCTGACGTTCAGCGTTCCGTTACAACTTTTGGAGATGACTGTAGCGAACAGCTTCCACCATCATCTTTCTTTGAGACTCTCTTCCTAGGAATCTTTTTGTTGAGAATCGTTGGGAGATGTATAGATCACTCGAGCTCTACCTTGTAGCTGGGGTGTCGGATTTCCTCTTTCATACGGCAGGGCTCAACTAATCGCCCCCCCCACAAGGGGTGAGGGCCTTATCCCCTTCCGCAGGCAAGAGAAGTCAGAGATTCTACCCTCTTCAAGGCAGACTGGGCGGCAACTTTCTGATTGGGAAAAAATATTATCAGTGGGCATTCCTGTTTACTTAACAACGTCTTCAGATCATTTTGCCTTGTAATCATTCTACAATTCATGTATGATTTGAAACGCTCACGGCAAATATATACATTAAATATTTTCGGGCGATCAGCCGTGTGAGTATTAGAGTAAAACCCAAAATTTCAGAGATCACCTGGATCTCCAGCTTCAATGCAGATGTGGTGAATGACCACCATTGGTATTTATTGGAGTGTCAGCATTCCATCATTTATTCATTCATTCATCAATGGTTCTACAGCCATTTGTTGGGCTGTGGCCTCTTCTTCTTTTTCGCAATTTTTTTACACAGTCGGTAGGACTCCTTGGACGAGTGGTCAGTCTTTCGCAAGGACGATACCTACATACAGGACAACACAAACACAGCTGAAACGTACACAGACATCCAAGCCTTGAGTGGGGCCAGCACGTATACAACACGAAAGTCCCAAGAAGACACAAAGAAGAGCAATTAAAAGAAAACACAAAATAGCTTGGCAAAAGGGACACCAAGTTAAGAACACGGATCATGGTTAGAGTCGGATGGGTGACCGCACAGTTTGACTCCGCCCTCCCACTGCATAATACACCAATACGAAGAGGTATCGTGTTGACAGACTGGTATAAACATCAGCGATACACGGCTATTCATCGCAACGATCCTGAAGATGGAGGCCGAGGAGACTCAGAAACTTTGGTTTCTAGGTCAACACTGACATGGCTGACCGCCCGAGAAAATTTTAGTGCATTTCACCTTTCAAGTGTATGATTATAATATCTCATCAAATGGAAGAATAACTGCCAGTAATATTCTGGGATGTGGTCGTGGTTTTCTTCAAGGTATTATAGAAGGATTTTCTACACGATGTGATTCTCTCTCTCTCTCTTTCTTGTTGCTTCAACTTTGGAACATAGGTCATACGAAAAATGCTTTGTTTCATTTCAGTTTCTTAATCCTAGGAGAGTCGGTAGGACTCCTTGGACGGGGGATCAGCCAAACACAAGGCCGTTGTCTATACAAAAACAGAATAAAATCAGATATCCTTGTCTTAAGTGGGATTGGAACCTACGACCGCAGCGTTCGAGCGAGCGAAGAGAGTTCATGCCTTAGACCGTACAGCCAATGTGACCGTCTGAGTTGTGATTACAAGCAAGAAACTCCTCAGTGAGGATAACCCACCTGGTAATTAGACTTTCAGAACACAAAACTGTGGAGCTAACCCCCATACAGGGCAATCGGGTCTCTGTCAGTGTTTTTTTTTTTTGCAAGTTAAGGAATTACTGTAAAAATCCGAATTTTTCGTACATCATTGGCTTTCCTCCAAGAGGTTATTTCTGAAATAATTCTGAGTGATAATTGTTGCGTGAGTGTGGATAGCATTTTCAAAGGTTAACACATCTAAGGGCAAGTGAATTTACATCATACATGTTTATTGCAACAAGAAGTGCCAGTAATTGTGCATTATTTTACATTTCATGTGCTTTCACTGCTGTAACAAATAACAAACATATGTTCATCTTCAGCTTCGATACGCATTCTTGTACGTTAGACAGCAGGATGTGTATTGCACTGAAGGGTGTCTCGGCCATTGATACGTGTAACCTCATCGACACTGAGACAAATTAAATCCCCACGTGACTTCCTTGCGTTCATGAGCAATATTCACACACCCCCAAACGTGCAAGTCAAGGGGTGTTGAAGCCTTGTGATCATGGGGGCTATTTTTGCGAACCCCCCACCACAACCCATTGGCCACCAGGTTAGAAAAGATTCGGGTGTGCCTGCTGTGGCGCAGACCTACAATGTCCTCCATTCCAAAGTGCGCTTGCGCAGTGACACCCGCACGTATCATCCGACACAAAATGTTCCCTTATACAGAATTCTGAAACCGCTGATAATATTACTCGTAATTATACACTATTCTTCATCAAGAATTGCTTCAGCAATAACTTTCTGTATTTATCGCATTAAGTCCTGAAACACCTGTACATATAAGGTCTATAGCAGTGTTACTCAACCGCCGGGCCGCGGCCCTGTACAGGACCATGGCATCAATTATACAGGGTCCTCGTCTTGTAGAAAAAATAATTTACCGGGCAGCGGTCTCACAAAGGTTGAGAACCACTGGTATATAGCGATGAAAAGACAAAATTATATTTTTGAAAGAACGAGACAGAAAAACAATTATGTGCTATATAAACCCGTTGCTAGGCAACGACCGTAAAATAAGCAACTATACAACAGCCGTTGTTAAGTAACGGCTTAGAACACTAGCATATTTCCACGACAATAATGCAGTATGCTTTCTGTGCGGTCCGTGCCGAGATGTAAGCACGACAGTCATGAAGTGAAAAGTAGTTGGTTGGTGAGTGAGTGAGTTAGAGAACTGCCGAGGCTCACTAATTGCGAGCTGTTGCTGTGAGGAGCTGGTAACTCAGGCCGAAGACAGTTCGAGAACCCGGAGGAAGGGGAACGACCGCCTTTGGAAGCCGTTACCAGCTGACTGGTGAAGATACAGCAGCCTGAGAAGCCTTAAGTGTGTGCTCTAGTGGACTGTAAAGTGTGTGAATGAGTGAAACGGTTGTAATTACTTGTAGTCACGGATCAGTAAGTGTTCAGTAAATCAAATTACCGATCCAAACCCCCTCTATAATCACTCCAATACGCGATACACATTCGAAACCTTATCATTTTTTGCTGTGTTGAGCCAGAACTGTCGATATGTGTATTCGGCCACTTACTGAATTCGATACTGGTTACATGATTTATAACTCTTTAAAGCGCAAAATGCATGTGAATATTTAAGGTTTTGAAGCCCTCGTGGCATTATTAAAATCATCTTAGGCCATCAACATTGGCATGGCTGATCGCCCGAGAAAATTGAAATACATATGCCCAAAGAAGAGTTCTATTTTCTGGGATATGACACCGTGTACCCGTTGAAAGGTCGATGTTCAGCTGACTACACATCATTATATCTCAGGAGAGAGAACCCTTCATAATCACCGCTGTGAGAAACTCAGTACCTGCACGTAATTAATAATTGTAATGGTTGGTTTATACATCCAAGAAAGCAAGTCACATCTCAGACACTATCAGTTGGTAAATACGTGGAAAGAAGGAAAAGTTCTTTGTGCCAAAAATTAAATAAAACCCATTAATATTTTCTGTTCGCGTAATGCAGATTTATTTCACACAACGTGGTCATATGAATAGACTACATAACATTTTTTACTGCTAAACAGTCACCACTTCCCACGTACGTTTGAGACAAACATCAACAAATTTAGAGAAGAAAATCAGTAGTGGGCATATTCGGGTAGAGAGGTGGTTCTGAGATAAGATTTTGAGCGAGTAAAAGTGTTATAGCCAGTTTAAGCATGTAGGCTCCACGTAGAGAGACTTTTTAATTAAAAAAATCAAGGGATCCCAGTTGGAAGATATTTAAGCCAAACAGAGGCAAGGTAAGGAACAGAGATAGCTGGACAGCCGAGGCGGCGGAGTTCAAGTCACGTAGGGTCAAAAATGTTCTCTTCTCCACCCCGTCCAGACCGGCTCTGGGGTCCACCTGACCTCCTATGCAATGGGTACCGGGGAGTTCTTTCGCCGTGGGTAAAGCGGCCGGGTTGTGAAGCTGGCCATTCACCTCCAGCTAATGTCGAGGTCAAGAAAATATGAAAATATACATCCACTCCCCCATACGCCTTCACGGCGTAGTGCTTAATTAGTTAAGCACAGGGACAACTTTACCTTTTTTCCTCTATGACGGCTCACGAAAAGGTCTGATTATTGCATCTATTCATTTATAAAGCGTCGGGGGTTTTGACAAGAGCCCGCCCGTGCTATTCTGAGGAACGCAGCGACTAACCACACAATTCCGTGTTCTCGTTCTCAACATTCGGTGCTAACGCCGCAAAAGATATATATACCTTGGCAGCGGTCTGCGAACCACCGAATCTTGCTGACATTGTCGCGGCAAGGTTGGGTCTGCTCGCAGTGTGGACTCACTGTCCAATGGTGGAACAGCCTGCATTTTCTTTGTCTGTCTTTGACGTAAATGGCTTTCGGATGAGTGAGGGACGGAGTTTTATCTTGGCCCGGTAGCCCAGCCCGAGGAAGGATAAGATTTCTTTTCGTAACGACGCCGACGCTGCTTCCATCTGACGGATATAGACGCTACCAAACACAAACACACACACACACACATGCCATATAAAAGAGCATTCCAAACGAGCAGATAACGCACCCTCGACTTCCTTTTTTTTTTTCGCTGTTCCCTCGTGTGAGTCTAGATCCTTCCTCAATGGCGTAGTTATAGTCGCCAAGCCCTCCAGAACTCCATTTTGTGATTAATTTTACCTCGTCGCTTTCGTCACAGATTCTCTTCTCTAAGTCTCTTTTACCGTTAAAACTGTGTTACCATAAGTAAAGTTAGGATTAAATCCCATTAATACAACAATGATTTTAATAATAAAATATTTTATTATTATGAATATTGTATGGAGGGAAGCTGCGAATATATTGAATAAACAGTCGCGGACAGCCAACAGGGGGTGGTCCTCCAGCCGGGGGGTTGGGCGTGGGGCTAATAACTCCTCACCGTAAAAAACAGCTTGGTTCGAAAATGTACACCAAGCCTCGGACCTTGACGGACCCTCTAGATAAACGACCTAGGCTACAGAATATTTGAACAGAAGAGAGATGAAGTGACAGGAGGCTGGAGAAAACGGCTTAATGAAGAGGTTCATAACTTGTGTTCTTCTCCAAGTACAATTAGAATTATCAAGGAAGGAAGACGAGATGGGCAGAACATGTAGCACAAATAAGGCCGAAGAGAAATACATGTAGATATTGGTGGGAAAGCCAGAAGGAAAGAGACCATTGGGAAGACCAAGGCGTAGGTGAGTGAACTTTATTAAAATGGATCTTAGAGAGATAAGATGGGATTGTGAGGATTAGATTGATTTGGCTCAGGATAGGGACCAGTGGAGGACTCTAATGAACACGGTAACAAAACTTCTGGTTCCAGAAAATGCTTGGAAATTCTTGAGTAGCTGCATAATTGGTGGTTCCTCAAGAAGGGCTCAGATCCTAGGATGCATCGGTTGAGAGCAATGTGTATCATAAAAGTAAGCTGCATTACCACTTCACAAGCCGGTCATGGTACCCGAGCGGTAAGGCATACACAGTCTCGCTCGGAAGCCAGAATCGTGGGTTCGAGTACCACAAAGCATGGGGATGTTTGGTATGTGTATGTGTTTATTCTGTGATGTGTTGTCCTGTGTTTAGGTAAAGGCCTTGCGACGGGCTGATCACTCGCCCAAGGTGTAATACCGTTATTTTACAATGATCAAAATAAAAAAAATCGACACCCTAAGGTGTGAAAGTGTGAGTAAGTTAGTAAGTATAAACAGGTGCAACAACTGTTCTCTGGTGAATTAGTTCCTTCCTCTCCCACAGTATTGGGTTTTCGGCCGTGAACACGGCTTAGATGTCCCACGTTCACTGATTCATATTTACGCCTATGCCTGCCCAATCCACATTCCATTTGAGAGCTACCCTCTCGTTGACGTCCTGCAACCTAAATTATTTATCCAGTTATACCTGAAATATCGACTTGATGTGAAAAAGGAAATCACTCTATGTGGTGCCGTGCACTGGGGCTCGTACAATAGGCCAGAAGTGGCCGCAGTACAAGGGACTTAGTCCCACCCCACTAGCAATAAAAAATATATATAGTTACATAGGCATAGCTGGAAGTATATTATTAAAATGAATCTTAAATATAGGGTGCGAGAGAGTAGGGTAGAATAATTTGACACAGAATAGGGGCCAGTGCAGGGCTCTTATCAAGAAGTTAATGAACAATCAGATTCTGTATAATGTTGGGAATTTCTAGACCAGCTAAGCAATAATTAACTTCTCAAGAAAGGCTTACCTCCACAGAGTGAGCACGTTCGTCAGACGTGTAATTCCTTAAGTCCCCTTATCAAAACTGGACGTGCATTACCAAAATATAGCATATTCGTTGGCTAACTAAATATCGCCTATACAGAATTCAGTGGATTTGATTCCTGGCAGGGGTTTCTCTTCTTCATAGCAGCCAGACCGGCTCTGGGAACCACCCAGCCCTCTACACAATGGGTACCGGGGGATTCTCACCCTGGGGTAGAGAGGCAGGGGCCTGATACGATCCACTCATCTTCATCCATTGCCGAGGTTAAGAATGGTAGAGCTATACCTCCTTTGCCCTGTAATCCTTCAGGGCGTAATGCTCATTTAACTAAATAGAGGGATTAATGAACTTTTGCGTATCGTTTCCTATGCTGTAGGCGACCTTATGACAAACGGACGCATTTAGAGTAGACATCTTGAGACAGGGTTTCTTGGTCTTCCGCTGTCCTTAAGCAAATGCTGCAATGGTTTCGAAGCTCCAAGTTGCTGCTGCTGCTTCTCATGCAGCTCTCCCGACTTTACATAACAGTGCTATTACCTCCCCTTGAGGCAGTTTCACAGTGTGTGAACATTAGTGTAGTGTTGTGTTTGTATTCGAGTCCTGGAAGGCATAAACTACAGATGATTCTAACCCTTAAGGACTGCCTGGTGATTTATCCGTTAGTGAAATGGCAGCTAGGATTAACCTAGAGATTGATGGAAATGGTAACAAAGGGATTTGACAGTCTCAGGCCTCCGAAGGGGAAGAACGCCATGTAAAGGCACTTAGGAATTGCACCGTGAAACAGGTTTGGAAGGTTGCGTGTATATCACATTTTATGGCATGTCAAGTAGGAGGACTATGGGAAGGGTTACTTGCCTTGTTCAAACATGTTTATCCTCGCCTTCTTGTTTCCATACATATCCCCGGAATACGATTAGGTTGTAATCCTTTTTCGTCATTAACTTACAATGTAACTAACTCTCTAACTAATTAAACATCTAACGAAATATTTTTTCTGGTATTAAAATCCATAAATTTAGCTCTATCTATCTATCTATCTATCTATCTATCTATCTATC